>NW_020449008.1:444739-468536 GCF_003343035.1 Apteryx rowi | reverse complement strand
GTTTATCGATTAAGTTTGCCGTCTTATATGGGCGCAGTTTGTGGCGCCCCAAAACAATTACAATAGTAACATCCAAGATCACTGATCACAGATCATCATAACAGATATAATAATAATGAAAAAGTTTGAAATATTGCAAGAATTACCAAAGTGTGACACAGAGACACAAAGTGAGTGCATGCTGTTGAAAAAATGGCACCGACAGACTTGCTCAACGCAGGGTTGCCGCAAACCTTCAATTTGTAAAAAATGCAGTATCTGTGAAGCACAATAGTGAAGCACAATAAAACGAGGTATGCCTGTGGAATTTTATAGCTCAAAACCAACATCTCTGTTGACCATATTGATAATGATTCATGGTAAGTATAGCACCACGTAGTAGTAGGGTCTAGCCATGAAAAACACCATCAGAATACATGCCTATTTCATCTTCTAAACCACAGAGCAAATTGCATGGTAAATTCTCTTGGATCAAAGTGAGAGTAATTATCAAGTGAACTGGAAGGACATGTAATTACTATGAAGCCCTATGCTATTTACTAAGCAGAACTGGTGTAGTACCACATAAGTCAAATGTACTTCATAATCGTATACTTATTTCCTCACTGTAGAGTGTTACCATTAGTTTTTGTTAGGGTTTTTCCTCAGAAGTTCTTCCATTTATTGAGTTTTCAGTTCATGTTTCCTGTTGCATCCCTATCACATCTGCTCAAAGGAAAAACTTAGCCCTGGGTACTTTCCCACTGTCCATTTCTCTCATAGGGAGGTCCTGAGGGAAGGACAGAAGACCTTCCATGCCATCCATCTTCCTTGTCCTTCACTTCTTTCAGCAATCAGGTAGTCTTAATCTCTTTGTTTTCTCCAGTGTCACATACTTCTGGACTGTAATCCCTCTAGACAACACAGCCAGTTGATCCAGCAAATCTGTCACCCTCAGTACTACACTTACAGCTTTCATTATTTATTCTGCATGTGGTATCTCAGAAGGGCTGCCTATTTGATATAACAGTGATGTGGATAAAAGCTGAAGAAAGCTTCTATATACCTCCAAAATGAAAGGCAAAATTTTTTAAAGATAATTGACATCTATATTTCTTGGTACTTGCTTAGGCTGACTTGAGCATGGAAAAATCAGACACAACCATGGCATAAGCAGTCACCAGTGATACTGGTGCCAGGGAAGGCTACCACCACCAGAAAATGATAGGGTGGAAGTACGTTAAAGCTTGGGAAGGGAACACATTGATAAATTCTCTGGATGTAGTTGTTGCACTTCCTGAGTGAAATAGATTTGACAACCCTTCCACTGTATTTTGTAATGTGTAGATCTAGGAGCTAAGTCCTTTGCTAAACAGCTTTTAGTTTCACTCTTTCAGTAAATTACACTTAGAAATTTTTCATTTTCATCAGAAGTAATTGTGACATCTTTGTTCCCTTTACTGCATTTCAGACCTTCTCAAAACCAACAAGTGTCTTCAGGTTTACACTTTGTGTGGGATAATAATGTCTTAGATTAGCTGAAGTTGAACACAGTAATCCAGATGCTGGACAGTAATTTCTTTTTAACTGTATTCTCTGAAGCAATTAGATAATTTTTTCTTTGGTTGTAATGTTGAGCCACACATATGCACACAGACACACATGCACTCTTTTACTAGTCTCTATATGACTAGTAAATGACTGGTCAGTAATATTGTGTCATACTTTGTTCATAATTTCCAAGCCTACTTTGCTCTTCGCAGTATCRGAAGAGTTGATCAGGTCATTTACATTTTTTGCCCCAGACCATGTGGATCTAACTAGGAGACTGAGTGCCTTTCTTCTAACTCATGACAGCCTTCTAGTGCTATGGAAGTGGCTTCTTTTATTTTGTCCAAAATGGTTGTACTGGTTCCTATTTTGTCTCTCATCTGTCTGTGGAGTAGAACTGGAGAGGTCAAGATCATTATGATGCTGAAGGGGTTTTTGTGTGTGAGGCTTAAAACTGAGATGATGGCTGGCTATATTCCAGCATAGTGAATGCATTTAATCATCTTTCCAAAAAAATTCATCTGACATTATGTTGGAGAAGTTGTAGTTCACCAACAAAATCTTAAAGGAGGAGGAAGCAGAAAATGGAGGGATAGTCACATTGTCGTCTTCTTGCATTTAATGTCACATGTCCAAGAGAATTTATCCCTCTCCCTTAATTATACAGGGAGAACACAGAGAATGGATAGCTTAGGCAGAAACTTTTTGAGATAGACTGTAAAAATGCAACCTTCCCACAGTCGTATCCCTTAGTTTCTTCAGAGTTACTGTCATAATCTAAACAGTCTCAAATGTGGGTTTACTGTTTGTTCATGTAAGGTGCAATTGGCTTAGAGATATCTGGGAAGCAGTGTTTTTGCTGTGAGAAGCAGCATTTAATATTGCTAGCTTAACTGGCCTTACTGTGAGAACAATGTAATTTAATTTTCTTCAAACTTTTTTATTAACTTTGGAAACTTAAGAAGACATTGAAAACGGGCATAATTATCAAGAAGCAATATGAATAATGCTAGACAACTCTGGATAAATTAGGTRCATTTCCTATTTTGGCTTTTCTCTTTTTCTCTGACACTGTTCCTTTAACACTGATTCTTCATGTCACTGCGTGGCATAGGAATGCGCATTAGTTTATCCTTACTCCTAGAAAATGAAGTTTAGCCCTTGAGTTATGCTGCACTGTCCAAGAGGCCTTTGACCTTGTCTGAGAGGGTGAGAAATTATTAACTGCTTCAGTTTTAAACTCCAAAGAGTTGTTATAGGACAGAAAAAGTTGCCAATATTAAAGTAAATAAAATACTTTCCATTGGTAACAGATCTGGCCACAACTTCTTTCTTTTAAAAGCTCCCTCTGCAGGGGGCAAATTAAAAAATCAGCTTTCACAATTTGTATGAAATCAACCATACGAGTTTATCGCAATCCCTGTCACATAATTTTCAGTGACAACAATGATGGTAAATTGTATGGTGTGTCAATAAGTTAATCCAGTGTATCATTTATGTGGAAGCAAGTGCTCTTTTTACAGAACAAACAGTCACAATAATCATTTTGCAAGTAGACAGCATGTTTAGTTCTTAGAAGAAGACCATATAATTTTCTGTCCATACAGGCAGTTTCATTTGGAAGTCCTTTCATACACTTCCTTCAGGGACTTAACTCTAGGATAGCTTGTGACCAATGACCACAAAAGCATTTTCCAAACAGTTTCCCTTTTGTTTTGACCTTAATGGCTTGGGGCCTTTAGTAGAATTGAGTCAATGACAGTTGTCCTTTCCTTTTAAGTGGAGACCCCTTCCTAGTTACTCCTTTAATAGGGAAATAGTGTTGTCCTGTGCTTGCTAAAAAGATTGCTGCTGATGATTGTTTTGTACTATAGCTTTTGAATCTGAAAGCTCTTGCAATATCAGAAATTCCATGTAAAGAGCGATGACTCTTCTAAACTATCAATCTTAAGTTACTCAATGTTTCGTTAAAAAGCCCTATTTTGTAGTATTGTAAGTATAAATGTTATCTTAGCAAAACACATTAGTGCAAAGCCTCTTACAAAGTACTATTTATTTATAAAAAAGCTGAGGTTTTACCTATCATTAGTCTGATTCCTTATTATTTCTTAAGACATTGACATTATAAAACTTGCATGCAAGAGAGAAGACCCAGAAGACAAAAGTCAGGGTCAAAAGTAAAATAACAACACACTTACTACTTATGAAATCTGGCAATTAGCATCATGGGGGGAAAAAAWGTCCAGTGGCTGCCAACAGGCTTTCACAACAGTAGATGGAATGAAGATCTCTGTCCTTTTGCTCAAGCTATGAAGCTGAAGATGGAAACTCAGAGCATCAGTGTGGAGCAGCAATGTTATAAATAATGCAAAATGGCTTGCTAGTGCTGTGAGGCTCACTGTTGTTAGTCTGTGGTAATACAAATCCTAGTTATCAAATGTACCAGACCTATAAATTGTGTCTCAGTTGTGAAAGGGAGGTCATAAAAGCAGCTTCACGGAAGAATTGCAGGCGTAGAGAAAGGAGAAAGGCTTCCTGTAGTGTCTCTGAGCAACTTAGGGGGTGCTGTCCCAGTTTTGCTTTCTGGCACCCAATACTTGGCCTATCTTCTTCAATCCTTTTGGCAGAACAAGTTCTACACAAAAAGTGAGGGTAGTGCTTCCAATCCAGTAAACACACATATCCTAAAGTAAGCATTGTATTCTCTTCTTTGGCTGGCCAAATGAGGTAGCTGGAGTTTGTTGTAAGTATTTTGGGTTTAATTCAGATTATGGTACCCTGTAATTTTTAAGGATGTGGATTACCATCAAATTGGATTTTTAAATTTGAAGTCAGGTCTAAGTGCATGCTCTTTGTCTCCCGTATTGTTTCAATGAGTCTAGAAAAAAGCCACATCAATGATACTCAAAAACAACATACAACAGCTATTTAAATGGCATACAAACCACACACTATGGCAACTTTCCAGATCCATAAACTATTCCAAATTATGGTAATAACCCAGCTAATTATAGKTTTTTTTTGATAAAACAAGAAACGTATTGTTTAACACATGAAGAACTTAATTTCATAAGGACCCAAGAATGCTAAGCTCATCCAGCGTAGCACCTAGAGGCTGAAACTCCTGCTTGTGTCACAGATTAAGAGTTTGTCCAGTGCTTTGCTTCTGAACATATAGTTTCTACTGTTATGCTTTGCGGAATATTGATAAAGACAGTCCTTATGCCAGTGGCAGTGAGGAATGCTCATAATGTTTTCCTTGTTCTGATGTCACCCCACAAGCAGCCTGGGTATACAGAGTTGTGGTGGGAAAGATTATAGCAGTCAAGCTGTCCCACAAAATTCTTTTAAAGATGCTGAAAAATATGTGTTCTCCAACCAAGATCTTCAGTGGCATGACATCAGTCATAACATCATGTCACTGAGGAACATGGAATAAGAGTAAGTGACCCACTCATTTTTCAGATAAGTCTGAAGGCTTTTTTGTTGACTCCTCTGCCTGCCATCCTTTCCATTCATTTCTCCTTTATCCCCCTTTTTTTCACCTGTTTGTAATTTTATGGCTCACCTAGCTCTTTGTCCTTTTTTCCTAGGATTAGATAACTTTCTCTTAATTCTTYTTCCCTTATCCAAATCCTGATGTGCTAGGTGACTCCAGGAATTTAACTTATGTGTCTCCAGCACACCGCTTGCTCTGTTCCATATCCACACTAGCTCTCTTCCAGGACTTCATCAAATACAGCTTTCCTTCCCTTTTTTCAGTCTCAGGCCTGAGACTGAGACCAGAGATCTTCTCCCTGATCACTCTTATGCTGTTTCCCCAGCATTATCACTCATATCTTCTACAGGCCTCTGTCCAAATCCTCTGATTCAGTGTCAATGACTGACTGATCATTCCTGTCTACGTTYGCTCATCTTCTTCTCTTGCCTCTTCCCCAGGACCCGTCTCTCATTTGCTTTCTCCATCTGAACGATACCCACTCACTCACAGCTTTCATTTTTCTCTAAGCCAAGGATCTTGCAAATTCCTTAGCAAAGATATGTCACAAAAAGTCTACTTGGTTACCTAAGTGGTGACAAGAGTGTAGCTGCAAGGCATGTTTGCTAGTTTTTGTTGTGCAGCTTGTGGCCAGAAATATACCACTAAAGCTTTTCAATGATATCTTTGAGAACATTTGAAAAAATGTTTTGTGACTTAAGTGTAGGGGAAACACACCCATTCAAGTGGAAATGGTAGTGATGTAGAGGAGGTTCATCTTCTCAGAGGCCATGAAAACAATCATCAAATTTGTAATTATCAAGCAAAACTCTAACAAGCTTGCTAGGGATGTAAAATAGTTTGCCTTTTAGTGATATTCTGCCTTTTGGCACAATGGAAGTCTTAGTTCTAAGGGGCACTCCTGGGTTCATCTTCAGGTTTCCATTCCACTAGCATCTCTAAAATGGAAAGATCATTTTCCTTTGTGAAGCACTATTAGTAGTTAGAATATGTTAGTATAGGGGAGTTTAAATTTTGGCATCATCCCTTTTGCTTTTCCACAGCCAGATGGTACAAATTTACATAATCAAATAGAGGAACTTCCATCTGAGGACTCAGGGAAAGAAAAAGAGGATGATTTGGCTGATACCTGATTATTTTAAGGAATTTAATTTTTTTTTTAATTACTGATGAAAGAGAATAACATAAGCAGTGATGTCATTCTAGTCACAGAGTCCAACTGAGTTAAGAACTGTTTCTTAAGAAAGCATAGGTATACTTTTAATACTTACTCCATAAATTAGGTATATAAACTTTCAATGGCCTTTATAGTACCTCAGAGGATTTAAAGACTCTCTCACCAATTCATCAGAAGCATTGGTTTGTCTTGTTGACAGCCATGGAAGAGTGGTGATCTGAGGGATCGGTAAACTGGGAATTGCAGTTCAGTTTTCAGCCTCTTGAGTCCATCTAGGAAATTACAAAAGTAGATGTTTTCTTTCCAAGTCTCAGGCAAACCAGAAGGGAAGGGAATCATAACACTTCCGTTCAAGAATTTGTCTTTTATTCATAGGATTTCAGTGATAAAGGGTAATGTTTGGATGTTAAGAAATAGATTTCATAATTTTTGTTTTCTGGGGAAATGGATGAACAGCCCCTCAGATAAGCGGAGTTAGCCCCTTAGCTGCCCAATTAAAGCCTTTCAACAGAGCTTTCTAAACAATTCTTAAATCTGTTGAATCTAGACAGAGGACAGAAGCTTTTTTTCCATGAAACAGAATCCAGTCAGTGTTAGCATTTAAATGCTGAATTGAATACCATGAGTACTTTGAAACAGAGGCTCTAAAACAGAAAGAGAAAAAAAGGTTCCCTCCATCTCCAAATGTTGTTCATCTTTAGCGGCTCACTATCTCTTTAGGATTTCCACAGTAACAAATAGAGAACTCAAGCAACTATGCAAAATGAGCAAGAATTGTTTCTCACTTCAGAGATGGAGAGACAGAAACAGTGAGAAATCAAAGGACAGTGTGAGGCAATAATGCATTCAGGAACAGAATTCAAACATCTTGATAGTTCTGTCTCCTAACTAGCTCAGACTTTCCCTAGTAAATGCAAACATATGGCTAAGTTGGTATCTCTTACTCGTAGACCATTCTCATTCAGCTGAAGAGTTTGGAATTGTATCTCTTTAATAAATTCATTTCACTGCTTTAAGCCTCACAGATGTTTTGTGCTGTGTATCTTTATTGTCATTACTCCTAGCAATCCTTTGGTCTAGCTTTGTAAGGCATTTGCATGCCTGAGCTTACGAACTGCTATTCTAGATCTCATGTGCTCCAACTCCCTTTAAAAATTGTCACTCCTTTCTTCCTTTCCTCCCCACTTTTCTCTTACCTACTAGAGACAAGGAGAAGGAAGCAGTAGATTTTCCCATCTCCATCCTGAGCTTCTGACCCTAGCATAGCTATATAGAAAAGGGCCAGGAGATATAAGCAAGCCATTGCATGATGTATTGACCTTCACTTTATACAGAGAGCACCAAGCAGCACATTCAGAGCTCCCCGTGTTGTACATCACCCATCAGAGTAAGGACAGAAGTGTAATGTTTCAGAAGGGGTTCTTAATTATATATTACATGACTCTCAAAAGTCCTTGCAGTCAAATCTTGCTGTGGTAAAGGAGCCATTATTTATGCATTGACCTTGTGTAATAAGTGTATTTACCGTATTGCTTTAGCCTTTGAGGTTTAAACTGAACAGGGTTTTACAACTGTTTGGTAGCACATCTGCTGTTGAAATCCCTCTTTTCCCCACTGGTACAAAATGAGAATAGGTTCCTGATATTATACTACTTAAAGAGCCAGATTTGCCCACCACAGACAACTTCAACCTGCTGGCTTGAAATTTATATTGATTCTCTCACTAAATATGGTTGCTTTTGATATGAGTCTTTCACTGAATGAATATGCAGGGTTCTTTAAATTTAACTGCAGCAGATGTTTCTTTGGGTTTTCTTTCTCCCATTGGTGCTCTGGATTTTACTTGTTTTCCCTTGGAAAGGTACATGAAAGGGAAATCCTTGTATAGTCAAATGTTTGTTTTACCATCTAAAGCTTGCAGAGAGTCCTTAGCCTGGGCTGATTTCTTCTTGAAGAGCTGTAATTATTCATGGAGAGAAAAAAAAGCCTTTGTCACTAATAGGCTTCTTGGTGCTTCTTGTAACAGTCTTTATTATTCCTTTCTACAAAATTTTCTATTGATGAGGTGAAAAAAAGGCTTCCTCTGCTGTTGGGAGAGAAAAGGTAATTGTTCTTTTTTCACATTTACCAATGCTTGTTGCGTTCCTTATGTGTTTAAAGGACAAGGATGCAGAAAATGATGTTATTGATGGCATCGCCATGGCAACAGTTCTTTGGAATAACACATTCTGGCATTGTTATTCTGGACACACGAAAAAGGGGGACTTTCTTTTAAGCACAAACAGATTGTGCCCCTTTTAAATGCACCCATGAACTTTGCTTTTCTGAAGATTTACAGACTGGTTTGGGGCAGAAAGGATTCTGACATCATTTACCTCTCTCTGTACATCACATTATGGTGTTAAAAAAAAAAACACTTTGAAAAAGCCAATGGTTTAAAGAGACACAGTATGGGAAGGGTACATAAACATTTCTTTGATCAAAAAGACAAAAACAACTTGAAAGAATTTTGAAAATTTATGAGCTCTACCACCAGAACCACTAAATAATCAATCAAGAGACAGAGGAGAATAGAGAAGGGCCAAATATTTTGAGCTTATTAAAATAGTTATTTAGTTATGACAATACTCCAGATAACTTGGCTTTTACCCCAGCCCCTAGTTGCCCATTGACAAGGCAATTTGAAAACAGTCTTTCATATTTAATATTCCATTGTCCTCAGGTATACACAGTCTTACAAGTATAAAATTTTAACAACAGCATTTTCTAAGGCAGAGTGTCATTTTATTCTTTGTTGATTCCACTGCACTGTTATGAGCTGGGTTACTTTATTTCTCTGATACTCATCAGTGATAATACATGCCTGTATTTATAAAAGAAGTAGGTAATGTGTTGAAACTGGGAACAAGTTTGAAATGCATTATGCACTCTGGGGTGCTGGGCACCTCAGTGCACACCTTCCAGCTTGACTTCTTCAAGAGACAAACTATTTCCTGCACACCAATGGTGCATGGAAATATGCTGTACAGACCTTGAGTTTTGGACACAATTTTTACACCCAAGAAGAACTTGTATTGTGTGCAGAGGTACTACTTAGATGCACCCACTGTCTCATTTCTGAGAAAAATTGTTAAAACTGTTAAAATTTTGGTTCCAGTTTGTATCTAAAATATGAATGACCTTTTCTGCTGAAAGTCACCACACTGGTGGAAGTCATGGGAGACCAACTCAATCTATTGGATTTTTCTGCAGTCAAAATATTGATGGAAATGTGAAATTTTGGAGACTATAGCACAGCTACATGTGGATGTAGCTTCACATTGCTTTCTGGAACTGAACTGACCTCAAAAAACTGAACTGGAGGCCAGAAATTGCATTGCTCTATCCACATTGCGCTATCTTTGAGTAAGATGACTGCCCTTGAGCTAGATGGCTTCTTCTGCATGAGTGCATAAATTGGGCAAATCTATGAATTCCTTGGCCTCATGGTCAGGGTTTTATTTTGTAAGAAACAAAATCAGTAACAGGACGAGCTATGAATTTTGGTCATGTTTAGCCTTTTGAAAGTGATAGGCTTGTTACAAGGTATTCATTTGGTCTGCGCTCTGTATTTACTTGTAGAGTTGTGGACAATTTTTGCCTCTAGCACAACATGATTATGGGATTATGTATATATTATATATATAGGCATACATATATGTAGAATATGTTATATAATTATATGTGTAATTTTATACACTATATATATTCCCTATCATTTTGTTAATTAGTCCTACAGTATGTCTTCTGTTTATTTAAAAAAAATAGAAAAAAATCTATTGCATGTATTAAAATTTTTCCAGCTATCAACACAAAGTACTTAGAATTGTCTTTTACTGTTGTGTTTATTGTAATAAAATATTCTTACTAAAACAGCAAAACTAGTATCAGATTTCTGTGGAATAGTTTCACAGTATTGTCTGATTTGGGATGTATTACACCTTGGAAGGGCAGTGCCTATAAGTCAAGGCCACAGGAAACAGATACTTCCCTAAAAACAGAGCTGAGAATTGTGAGTATATTCCCAACGCAGAATCAGTGTTGCTGAGATCATTCATCCATTTGGGATTTTACAGTAAAGCCTCATGTCCATCCAGGGCTGTTCATCATCAATTGGTTTCATGGGGGATAAAGTGTGCTAGTTAAAGCTTAATAGGAACACAAAAGAAGAATCTGTTTCATTCTGCTGCTTTGCAAGGATTATTTACTATACAGCTTTCTTAAATAACAGAGTCTGAAAGTAAACCTGCTAAATATCTGGTCTTGTGTGCAAAGGTGATGATCAGCACATATTCATTTTGTATCTTATTGCATGATCTTGCAAGAAGTTATGAAATTTTCCCGAAAAGAGTTGGGATGCTAAGGAGGTCATGCAAAGCAAAGTGCTGTTGAAATAGTTACTGTTACACTATACGTTTGACTATATGTTACATGTTTTAAAAAGTATCCTAGAAATATTTATTTTTGAAGTATTTTGTTAGAATTAGTTCCAGCATCTTTCTTTCTGGAAAGCAAGGATGTCTAATATAAGCTGTGCAAATTTCAGAACAAGGAAAAAAAGTTATTAGATTTTAGGTATCTTTTCTTAAACCCATCTCTTCCCTTTCAATTACACAAATGATACTGTAGTGATTTAAACTTTGATTATACCTGGTTGAAAACCTTATGAAACATTAATGAAAGTTGTATTTCCAATTAAATGATTTATATACACTTGTAGAAAGTGTCAGGTCTCTTAGATTATTTAAAGTCTTTTTATTGGAAGACTAAAAACTTTGCTGGTTAGGCACATCTTCTTGAGAAGTTTCACTTAGTAGAAAGTGGAGATGTTCTGTTTAAATACTGAGTTTTCCTGTAACCATGGAGGGAAAAAATACTTTCTCTTCTAAATCTATGCAGTCTTCCCATGTTATAAGTAAACCCTTAGAGCCTTTTAGAAAAGAGTGAGCCAGGTTTTCATATCTCTAGTATAATATGAGGCCCTAAAGGCTAGCATTTTCAGAAATAACCACTGAGTTTCTTATTTTTGAGACAACTTGGGCCTTTTTCATAGTTACCGAGCTCCTACCTGACTGAAAGTATTTGTGCATGCCTTGAAGATGTTGCCATTTGGTAGCTGTACTGTAGGCATAGGATCTCTGCGGCTCAGGATATCAGAATACTCAAGGTTTACTAGTTACCACCAAGGTACCAACAAATGTGGCAGAGGTGGAGAAGGTTCAAATGGAAAAAGAGGACAGCTCCACTACGGTCTTGTCTGTCCTCCTGGGTCCACTCCATCCAGTCTGCCAACAGGCTTTGTGTGGCAGTGACTCCCCAGGAACCAGCCTATTGTTTTTGTTTGCTTAACTGTTAAAGGAACTGCCTTTTAAGCACTAAGCAAGATTAAAGGCAGATTATACTAGTGTTCATTGTGCTTTGTTTTGCTTTCTTTTCTTCTCCTTGTCTTTCTTTTCCCCACTTTGTGTGAAATTAATGTTGCCAGCAGGTGACAGGTGCCAAGTTGATACTCCCAGAGACTGACAGGCTTGATTTTGCCAGAAGAGCAGCAATACAAGTTGCATGTACTATCTTGTGGAATTTACTTTGGAATAAACCAAGCACATTTATGTGTGAGAAGGTAACTATACTCAGTCTCTCCACAGAGACTATTGGAAAAGGTTTCTGGGTGAGCACCAGCTTCTATTAGTAGTTCTGTGATGTGGGAATCAAACCAAGGTTACCGGCTTCTTTCATATGATCCACCAAAAAGCCATCACATGGTGGCAATAGTCAGTCGCAACCAACCTAGACTGGAATTCAGCCAGTAATTCTTATTTTCTGGTGGTGGTCCCACAATAATCGCTAGACATTTTCTGGAAAATTATGCATCTATTTCCTTTCCCTACCTGCATGTTTCTTCTGCTAACTTAAACTTGGTCTGTTAACTCCTATAGCTCACTTTATCTTTCTGTGCGCTTCTCTGAAGCTACAGTACCTTTGCAGAATCGCAAATCTTTGCCTTTACTGCTAACAAAATGAAGTCGTATTTGTGACACATGCCTATTTTTAAATGTTGAGACAAAACCCCTCTTCAAGGCTGGATGACAGATGCGGTTTTTCTGGCTGCCACTCAGAGCAGGAGCATCTTGTCAGAGATGAGACTGCAAGCCTGCCTGCTGAAGATGTTGTCCCTAAGTATGTTTTATATCCAAACTGAAAACACATGTGATTGCTAAACAAACTTGAACTTGTTTATTTTGTAATATACCAGCAGCTGTTTTCCTGTATGATGTCCAGAATTTATCCAGCCAGCCTACTTAGTAGGGTAGAATTCTGTGTCTTTGGGTCAGTTGGCCTCCTTTGTTTGTTTTGTTTTCTTTTAAATCTCTGTTAGGGTTAGTTATTGTCACCAAACCAGCTGTATTTTTCTAAAGCTTTAGACAGAACCATGTAACACTATGCATATTTCAAGAATGGTAAGAAAGTCCTGTGTTCATTCACAGATGAAAAACATTAGGCCATGAAATAGATTACTATGTTTCCGGCATACCTGATGTGAGGTTTCTCACGTAGCTCAATTAGTCTGTTCCTACATGGATGCTTTGTACCCATGACTCTGGGACTGGCTGAGCAAGGGTAAATGATCAGTTCAATTAGTTTCATCCTCTGTTTTTTTGCCAAAGAGAATAAATCTTGTTGGGTGGGTTATCCTCTTATAAAGGCATATACTGATTTGAAATGAGAGCATCCTAGGCCCTCCCTGGGGTGGCCGAACTCACCAGATGTTCTTCCCCTCCCAGAATCAGACCCTGACTAGTGAGAGAGAAATGTCCTGAACATCTGATGAAACTGTGCAGCACAAAGGTGAAGGTCAGATCCAGGCCCTTGGGAAACAATCCTTTGGCTTCAATGAAGCCAAGATCTGACCTTATGTATTTGTTGACTGTAGTTGGTTTGGTTAGCCACATGTTGATTTTCATCACTGTGTGGAATACATAAGATGCTTGAGTTAAAAGGCCAAAGCAGGAATACTCACAGGTGTAGATGGAGAGCTGTTTTCCACAAGCAGGCAGAAAAGTTAACAGTATGCATATTTTGGGTAGTCAACCATCTAACTGAGCTTATATGACCATAGTTTACATGCATAATGTAAAATTTGGCTTGAAACAGCTGTCTTGCACTTTCACTAGCATCATGTTCCTGTCTCCACCAGGAACTTGTGGTGTTTATTTGGTCCCCATTCTTAAGAGAGTAAACAGAAAAATTCTGGGGGTTGAATTGTCTCTATTAATCTTCTATATTGCTTAGCCATTGACCAGTGAATTTTATTCTAGGGCTGTTCTTTCTCACATTCATTTTTAAAAAGAAAACAAAAAAATCCTACTGTGTTCATGTTTTAGTGAACGGCTGTAAAATGAAAAAGTTTGTTTCCTCCTGTATTCTTTCCTCTCTCTGCTGCTGAAGGTACGTTTCTTCCTTTCTGGCACCAGTCACTGAGAGAATGACCAGAAGTGACCATCAACTGACCTAAGCAGATTGTATTTCTCATTATATTCTGTTTCTTATTATATATTTTTTATAATTACAGTATACTATATTTTGGTATGATATTTCATATATAGATTATATTATAGTTTATGTGATCTATATGCAATGTATAATAGTAGTATATATTTATAGTCTGATCTTGCATAAGTATTGAGAAAGATCTAATTCCTATCACAGAATACCAGGTCAGATGACTTGTTCTTAAGCTGACACTTACTTAATACTTGACCTAACAGAGCAGAGTCTAAAGGATGTAACTATGATTTCCCCTCCTGATACAGTCCAGCTCTACCAATCCTTAAATTAGCAGGACTCTAACCTATACCAGAAAGTCCTGAATATCACTGACAACAGTTTCGCAGCACTTCATGGATCCCAAGCAGAAGTAATTATCCTCTATAATTAAGATTGATGGAGAGAAACTAACCACAACAATTGCTTGTTGTTTGTGTTATAAAGATTTATGTTTACTTTACATTCAGGGTATGTTCATAAAAAGTGTGTAAAACAGTTAATAAATTATTAAGTACTGTGGCTTATCTTAGTCCAGCAAAACAATGACTTGCATATAACTTATGTTTAATGTCTTTTATTTTGTTCTAACAGCTTTTGATCACACAATCTAGTCAAGTCCACAACTTTTTTATATGATCCTTTTTTTTAAGATTCAATTTTTATTAAATATGGGTGCATCTGTAAGAAAAGGTTTTACTGTCTACCTGCTGCTAAAATTAATTTACCTACAAAAAGGAGAATTAAATTATATAGTTTTTGGAACTGAGTATAAATGATGCAAATGATATTGTGTATGTCAGTGTGAATAGATGGGTTAAGTTCTAGAACTCTTGTAGTTCTTTTACCACATTCCACCACATATACTCTGACAATACTCTAAAAGTTATTACTGTATTACATATTTGGCACAGTTTAAAGTTGCTATTTGCAGGTTGTATTTTGAATCAGCATGTTTATCTGTAAGTTATAAAAATTAGCAACAAAATAAATACAGAGTTAGTGAAATTCTGAGAACACAGAGGATAAGATAAGTGTATATTGAATCACAGAGTAAAATAATTGCTAGAAGTCTTAATTAAGATGAGAACAGGCAGTGTTAATGAAAAATAAAGGTTGATCAGTACGTTAGTTGTCACAGTTAGCCTGATTTAAGCACTTTCAGAGCCACTGAGCTGAAAACATTTTTAGAGCATAATACAATGGAAAGGTCATTGTATCAGACTGAACATTTTGCAGAACAGGGCTATTAAGAGATCTGTGATAACTAGATGGCAGACTGGATTAATGCAGTAGACTCAGACTCAAATCTCTCCTAGGCCAGGAACAAGAATGAATGTTGGTTTGTAGGTCATAAAAAAATGTTTGCCACTCTCTCATAAACAATCTTTTGTAACGGAAAGTCAGAAAAAATCCGTGCATGCAATAGGAGAGGGTTTCTCAAGTCATGTCTAAAATGCTAAGAGGTGTTTTACTTTTATTAGATTAGTGTTTTTCCGTTCATGAACAGCATTTCTGTTCCTGTTTTTATTATATTTTCTGTTGGATTCTGTCTTACTCTCTTTTTTGTAAGGTGAATTTGCTGAGAATGTGTATGTCTGTGTTTGAAAAGTTCTTATTTTGCTGTCTGCCAGCACTGCCAAAGAGCAAATGCACCCAGGTTTTGTGCTAGCTCTAAAGACTACCTTGAATAGTGGCAGTTCATCAAACAAAAGATGCAGACTGGACCATTCTGTTTTCATCACTAATTTCAGAATTGCCTTACAATCTTTTTAAAAGCCATAAAGTGTCCTCGTGTAGTGACATGGTGTTTTGAATTTGCCTTTTGTAAGAAAACAACATACGAAAATTGCCAGTAGGAGATTTTACCTTCTGGAAATGCATGGCAGTGCACTTGGTATGTCTTCTCTTTCCTGGAGTAATTTAAAAAGTTTCTGGACAGACAGCACATGAGGATGTTTAAAGATAGATTAAAAAATATGCATATATGAAAATTAGCTATTGCTTTAATTAACAGTTAACATGAAAAACCTAGAACCTTTCAGTGGTTGGACATTTTAGCATCAGGACAATAATGTAAGGATTTTTTGATGTACAGGCTTCTCTTTTATCCACATTTAGTCTTTGGGAACTATGATCTTTCACCTGACCTGTGATCACACAAATTCAGGAAGCTGCTACACRCAGACCACTGCAAAAATCAACAAAAGTAGTCAGGAGCAGTTCTTTGTGATCAAAATCAGAGTGGTGCAGTTGCACACACTATGGGGGAGATCCATCGTCTGACATCTTGCGCAGGCTGTGCAACACACTGGAGTGAAATTGCTGTGGGCATAATTCTGTACTGTCTTGGCAAAGGCCTGGAATAATTACATAGGTATTTCCCCTCTCTTCCATGGTTCTGCGCTGCATTGGTCTGCTCTAGGAAGGAGCAATGCCTGGGCACAGAGTGCCGCTGTCAGAGATGGGGCCCCTCTGCTGAGCTGGAGCTTATGGTGATCAAGAGAAAAACCTCAAACTCATTTAACTGAGCAGCAAACTCCCACCCAATTTTTCCACGATCATGCTTTCTACCTAAATGACTGGTTTCCCACCTGTCTCTTCAGATCAAGCTGTCTGGCCTTCACCATGCCGCTTGCCCACAGAGGGAACACAGCGTTTTTGGTGGTGCCCACACTCAGAGCGCTCCCATCGTCCTGGAGAGGAGCTGTTTGGCTCCGTCCACACAGCTGCTCCAGCGGGTCTAGAAGTGGGTCGCCCTTCAGCCCAAGTGCCCAGCGAGGCTGAAATCCAAGGCAGGCATTGTCCAAGATGCTTGAGAAGCATCCCACTTTAATGCCCAGGGAATTTTTTCCATGCCTTTATTCACACTCTAGACTCCTAATGTAAAGAGCATCTGCACATTAGATGGCTGCTAAACATGAACTAAAATAAGGTAAAACATTGTTTCTCAGGAGGTGATAGTGAAGGGAGGTGATAACTCAGACATTTTACTACTATTAGAGCACAGCAGAGAGCAGTATGCAGACCAGTTACTTGACTACCAGCCATGCACTCTGTCCAGTTCCAGTATAGGCAAGTATGTGTGAGGTGTTTCAGCTCACGCTTCTTGTACAGTTTGGGCCACATTTTGCAAAAGAGAATACATAACAAAGTAATTTTAGGATCATTTTCTCTTCCATTTACATGCATTTATATAGCAATTATTCTAGTATTAGGAAAGCATTTAGTGTATTTTTGTATTTTTTAATGTGATGTATATGCAGTATTATAAGATTCAGTATTGTCTGAACAGTCAGCTCTGAAAAAAATAGTAAACATTATGTATCAACAATGATTCATAAATCACTTTTGTTTGTAGATTGCAACAGAAGACATCTGGCCAAATATTTTGTTTTGCTGAAGAAAGAAAATCTGGAATGATTAAAACTATTTGCAAATTAATCTAAATTTGGTTTAGATGACATTTTTTAAGCAGGCCAAAATATTTCTTTGTTGCGCTTTTTATTTAAATCATTCTTTCAGGTCTAAATAAAATTTTGTTTAGACTTTTTTTGTAATTTAATTCTTAAGGATTTTGAAATATATTAAAATATAAATGAGAAGTTTCATTATGTATGAGTTCCTGGTTTTGTCTGAAAAATAATGATGTTTCATTTCGGCAAAAAACCTGAAAATTTCTAAAATAGTGTTTCTCAGACTTAGGAGATTTTTATGGTGTTCTTCTCCAGCTGAACACTGAACTGAAATAGTTTTTCTACAGCTTGAATTACTTACTTAACATAATAACTGAAATAATTAATACAAGAACTGAAATATCTGGGCTTATGCACAAATACTAGACTCCTTTGTATTTTATTTTAGTTTCAAACTGTAATAATTCTGACCTTTGATTTCTGTATGTATGTTTAGCAGTGTACAATTTCTCTCTTCCCTAGTGATTTTAGCAAAGACAGATGTTCAGTATCTGTAAGCAAACAGTGAAAAATCACTTGCTTCATAACACTTCTGGGCCTTTAAATATCTTCTTTCAACTATCTAATTCCTCTCTTCTTATTGCCTCAGCAGTGTCTCAATCAGGCATGTGTTATCTTTCCCAGATCCTTTGCTGAACATAGYGTAGTGTGCAGGAATGCAGTTTGTCAGACACATTGTGTCTGAAATCCTTTGTTGGTAGAAGTGGAGAGAAAGAGATTATAAAATGCCTCAAAACCTTCAATAAGGCTGTTCCCGGGTTTCTTGTATCTGTTCATCCAAACAAAACATTCATACCTCCCTTTTATGTACAAGACAGTATAGTATCATATGTATTGTGTCTTCCATTAGCATGTTTTTAGGCTCCAGTTGTCAGAGGGCAAATTATTTTGTGCTTTGGCAAGTTTTTAGGCTCCTTAAGGTTGAAAAGGTTGTGGATTTAGAAGAGATAAATGCATCGGTTCTATAATGTGGTTTTCCTAGGCAGCGAGACGTAAGATCTTGATTTTTTTCTAGGCAAGATCAACAGTAATTCCCTGTCTGACCAGTGATGTGTGTTTTTCATTGCTCTGCTAATATAAACCTTTCTGAGGTAAAGCTAAGCAGTGCAAATAACTTCTGAAGCTGTTAGCTTCTGTCAACCTGAGGGAATCTCTGACTGACTTTCTATGACATTTACTCCTCAGATTTTTGTACACAAAGTTTCTCAGTAGCTGCCTTACACGCCAATCCTTTTATTTGTGTTTGATTAAAAACTGTTCTGTGCACTGAGAGAGAAAGTTTTGCCCAAATTCATCAGAAAACCTCGACACTTGAAGTGTTGGCCCAGCCTAAGCACAAAAGCAGCATGTATAGATGCTGGAGATGGCAGGTAAGTTCATGTAACTTCTGCAAGAGGGTTGGTAGTCACTGTTTTTGCCTTTGGAATCGAAAACAACCATGAGAAACCACTTATTTATGATACGTCATCACTGTAGGTTTAAACTGAACTTTTTACACTGGAGTTTTTTTGAGAAGTTGGCCTAGAATAGGTAGGAATAGCCATGTTATGAAGTGACAAAGGAGCTGCTGAGTCCACACTGATGCTGCCTTCAGTAGTTTTTTGGGAAAGACAGGCCATTTTCATGGTAGTAAGCTGAGTTACGCTATGAATTCTCCATCAGTGTACTCTGGGAGAATTTGTCTCTCCTTTCCAGGTCAGATACCCAAGGGGAAGTCTGGGAAGGCTTTGTAATGCAAATTTAGCTAGCCTTCGTTCACACTAGGAATGTTAGATGTTGACCCATAAGGACTGAGTTCAAGATTTCTGTGAATATGTGGGATTTCAATTAACGTGGTAATGAAAGCCTCTAAGAGCATCAGGCACATTCAAAATCTAAATAACTTATATGGTTTAGAAACCTAAAATTGGCCCTACGACAATTAAAAGAAAGCTGATTGATATTGCTTCTCGGTATAAACATTAACATGAATCTATCCATGGCACTTAGACTTTTATTCAACAGCTGGTATGTTTTGTTTAATATACTCAAAGAGAAAAGTAATAATAGGTTTGTTGGAGATTGGCTGCACTTACCATGGATGTACAGATAATTGAGATGTGTTACAAATAGCGAAGAAACAGCTCCAAGCACAAATGCTTAGATATGATCCTTAGTAGATGCATCATCTGAAAAATGTTTTGTATGTTAGAGAATATCCAACACATTAAGAGACAAATAAAAATGCACCAGAGAGTAAAAACCATTAAATTAATTTGGGGAAAAAATAACAGCGAGCTCAATTACTCAACTCTGATAATCATCTGTGCTACAGAAAACTTCCTGGAGTATCCTTTGAATCCACTATATTTTCATGGAAAATTAGAATAGGGATATGGAATAAGGAAACCCAAATTCCTGGGTTTCTGCATTCAGCAAAGATGCCCTGTATTCCATAGTAGTCCTCGTTGTATTTGCCCCAAAGAAGGTATATACTGCTAGTCTTCAGTATGCTGTGGAATTTCTCAGCTCTCTCTTTTCTTTTTGCAATGAGAATTTTTATAAAGGTATAAACAAATGCAGATAATCCTCCATGCATTTTCCATTTTCTCTGCAGTTTCTCAATACTTTTAACTGAGTTTGGAAAATGGATGCTGTTATTTTTTGAGTTTGGAAAATATAAATGTGGCTAATTGTTGGGGTACCTGTGTTCTTTTATGAGATAACAGTGCACCTAGGTACAATGCTGTAATTTCTTGCAGAATGAGGAAGTTGGCATTCTAATGTTTTTAAATCCACGCAGGTCCTTTGCCTGTTCATGCAATATCACTAAAGACTTTAAACATTATAATCACAAAATGTACATTACTATAATGTTTAAGTGTGAAATAGAGCTGTAATTCATCACAGTGGTTGGTTGTTTTGTCCTTTATTACACTGTTTTTTTGATTGTATGCCTCTTACCAGTTGCAGTCTTTTGCCTTGTGGATCACTGTCCAGATACAAGATAAAAATTACGGTGACACTGGAGGACTGGATGTGTATAATTGAGAAGAATTATTTTGCAATTTTATTGCAGTACTAATATTTTCCATTTTTCTTTTTCTCTTTTACAGAGGGTATGAACTGTATGAACAAAGATCATGGGTGTGCACACATCTGCCGGGAGACGCCCAAAGGTGGGGTTGCCTGTGAATGTAGGCCTGGCTTTGAACTTGCCAAAAACCAGAAGGACTGCAAATGTAGGTAGATGGAGATTAAATTTCAAATGCCCCCAAATGTCTTATTTTCTTCATTGTTGTTGTTTTTCAGAATTCAAGAACTCAACTTGTTTTTGGCCAAAGGTGATTTGTAACTTTAGTAATCTGTGTTCTTTATATATAAGGGTTTATTTGGGGATGGATAAGAGGTGTTGAATAGTAGAACTTCAGAAGTTAGGCTCTTACTAAGATGGTATCAACTTTTCTACCTTCCTATGAATGCAAAAAGTGAGGGATCAGTTTAATCTAGACTTTCCTTGTAAAGCAGAAAAAAAAAGCATAGAGGATTCCAGCTTGCAATATTTTGAAGGTCCATAATGATGAATGTGTTGATAAATCTACTACATCAAATTAACAGTGTTGATTCCTCTTTTTTTGCAAGAGAGAAATGTTTGTTATAGTCCTGTATCTTGCTCTGAGAAGAGATTGTATCCTTTGTGCAATTTTTCAGTTTCCTGTATTGGATTCTGTGAAAATGTGGCCCTTCGGTATTTTTTTTCCTCTGTTGAAAGAGGAAATCAAGTAGGGCTTTTCTTCTGTGTTGCCACATCTAACAAAGGGCTTATAAGACAATTTATACTGTCAATTTTTGACTGTGCAGGCCATTCTCTTCTTTTGAGTACTAGGCTGGATTTTAGAGTATGCTGTTGAGAAACTGCTCTCTGAAACCTCCCTGTGTTTTCTCTTGTAACTCCTTGTATGCTCATGCAATGCTAAGTGCTCCTAAACTGCTCCTAAAAAAAACAACCAACCAAACAAAAAAAMCCCCACCAGTCATGTATTCTAGAAGTGAGAATACTGAAGAAAGATGTGCATCATCCAAAGTTGGCAGCTGCAATTTTTTTGTTCAGGTTAAAATAATTGACCCTCTGTAACAGCTTCATCTGAAAGCTTCTGAAGTGCATGGGAGTCTTTATGTTGGCTTCAGTGAGTGTTGGATCTGACCCTGTCAGAATAGCTTGCCTTCCTACATGTTAGATTTGAGAGAGACAAAAAAGAGAGAATGCAATAACTGCAATAAAATGACTTAAAGCATGTTTCATGCTTTGCATAAGGACAGTATGTTTTGTCATAACCCTTCTTCCACACCAACTTTTTTCTTCCTGAGATCTCCACTGTTTAAAAATGCTAAGGTGATATTTTCCTAAGTTTGAAGCCAAAAGGATCACCTTTGAATATCATCAAAAAATGCCACAAGATATTGTACAGTCTGATTGCTCCTCCATATTTAAGAGGCTATACAGGGGGAAAGTCAAAAGCACAGAGAAAATAGCTTTTATGGTCTTTTTCATTCTCAGTGTTTATTAGAAGTGAACATTGCGTGCTCTTAACTACAGTGCAACATCCGCTACATTGGTAAAGTGGGAGAGGATGTTTACTTATGCTGTTTATTATTTGTTTGCACAAATTTGTTCATTCCTTAGGGATTGCATTATCCTTTTTCATAGGGAGATGGTGACAAGAGAATTGGGGCCTCTTCTGGAATGATATTTCTAAATGTGTCAAAGTTTAATGGAGTAAAATACTTGGATTTATTCAATGCCCTGCAGAGTTCAAATTGTAGTTTGAATTATAATGAACGTTGGCTAACAGCCTGTCAAGTAGGGGTGCTGAGTTTTTCAAGGTCATGGAGCTTGCTGCAGAATACACCAACCCCTAAACCCACAGCACATTCTGCAAAAATGCTCCTGAGTCTTATTTAAAAATATATATACTTCTAGACCTTCCAAATGCAAAGAAGTAAAAAGTTGTAGCCGAATAGCCTGGAACAATAATTTTGAGAATGCAGCAGGCTCATTCCTCTTTATAAAGGTTTAGTTCTGAAGCTGAATGTTGGCTTTTTAAAAACTTTTTCACAGTTGACCATTTTAGTGGAGTTGGCTTAGATCTTTAGCTGTAGCTTTGCAAGTACTGAGTACAGCTACATTGAGGAGCTGCAGAGGAGACATTTGCCCCTTGTCAAGCTGGGTTGGGTTTGTATCCCTGGTATTACCAGAGATTAAAACAGCTTCGAAGTTTCTCTCAAGCATTATGGTTTACAATGGTCCTTGCAGGAGGCTGTGTCTTTCAGGGTTTATCAGAGCTTGCTTCCTTGTTTCTTTCTGTGAACAGTTGACAGAGAACCAGTATCTCACTAGGTGAATTTTTATCAGCCGGTTTACAACTGAATCAGAATCCTGGGAGAGATTTTCAGAAGCATTCAAGTTTGGCCCAGGTCCACTACTAATGAGACGTGTTTCTCAGGGGAAAGAAGATATTAAAAGAACTCTGAAGTTTGAAAGCATAAAAAATTGGAAGGAGGCTCCCTGCTTTTTATGCCTGCATTCCATGGTTGTTTCATTACATCCTAATTACATGATCACATATCACTTGATTGCATGCTAATAAGGCAGTCACTGTAGGAGTCTTGCTTCATTCAGTGGACAGCATGGTCAGTGCTCATTAAATAGGCTTTTGTTCAATAGTTTCGTCTCCTTCATAATTCAGTCTTGCTTTGCCCACTGCACAGTATTCAAACTCTGCTCTGAACATAAATTTTTTAATTTCCTCATGAATTTTCCCATGGTACTCATTACTGTAATATCTGAGTGCTTCCTAGGCATTGTTAATGTATCTTCAGAACATTCTTGTCAGGTTCAAAAGTACTGCTTTGCCTACCTTACAAATGGATAACGTATATAATGGTGTTAATGTCAAAGCCATTTAGTAGTGATAGGTGATTAACAAGAGACACCCAGAACCCCACTTAGCATTTATAGCACATAGTATGATCAAAGCCAAGCTCCCAGTGGCTCCAGCTGTACTTGCAAATGCCAGGGAGAAAGGAATATTTTATTAGTAACCTGCAACAGATGTGATTTAAGTGACCTGCACAGCCCCAAGTAGGAATTCCATGGCAGGGGCAGAAATAGAGTTGAGTTTTCTAGGACTCTATTCACTGTCTGAATAAAGACCATCCTTTATTGCCCATGTCTTGCCTTCTGATTTACTCAAGCTGCAGCACATGAGACAGGGATTCTCCAGTGAGGTTCCCCAGACCTAACTTTCCCCAGCTCTGCCTGTGTGCTGCATAAGACAGGAATGTTTTCTGCATTTGTCATTGAGGATGGTTATCACTATATGAAAAGCCTGTGAACCATGTAAAAGTCTGGTATTTTATAGCTTTTGAGCGCTTAATATTGCAATCTTAATTTTTCATAATATATTTTCTAAACAAGCAATTTATCAGTTACAGAATCACAGAATCACAGAATGGTTGAGGTTGGAAGGGACCTCTGGAGATCATCTAGTCCAA
>NW_020449008.1:311343-442600 GCF_003343035.1 Apteryx rowi | reverse complement strand
AGCACACCTCTCCTTGTTGGCTCCTCCACCACCTGTGTCAAGAAGTTGTCACCAATGCTCTGCAGGAACCTCCAGGACTGTTTGTGCCTAGCCGTGTTGTCTTTCCAGCAGATATTAGGGTGGTTGAAGTCCCCCATGAGAACCAGGGCCTGTGATCGTGAGGCTACTTCCAGTTGTACAAAAAGAAAATCTTGCCTACTATCCTAGGAAACCACAGAAACGTTCAGGTTGGAAGGGACCTCAGGAGGTCATGTAGAAATACATCAAGCAGAATCATACAGATCCCTATATATCGTTCAGCAGCAGAGCTGCATCCTCTAGATCCAAAGCAGCAGTAAACTACCATCTTCTGTGTACACAGGTAATGAGAAGAGAATATGCTTTGTCAGTGATTTTCATAGATATTTGCTGGCAGCAGAAGGATGAGACTTAGGAATTCTGAATTTGGTTCCAGATTACAGAGGAAACATGTGGGCAATGGCCCCCTATTTCTGCCATCCCTGTTAGATTTCAAGTTCCTGCTCCTGAGCATGATAGCACTTGATAAAGTGATGATAAGATTTTTTTTTCTCCAAAGCATGGACAAGACAAGGTATTTTTTGTTAATTTAATTATTAGCTGAATCAGTTTAGCTGGAACTTGAGAAAGGAAGCAGAAACCCAGAGCAACCCACAAGCATGTAAGTTGCAACCTGAATGGATTAATTCTGGCAGAATTATAAGTGAAAGCTGAATCTTTCAATGGAAAATACTGGATAATCTTAACTATAGCTATTTCTACCTGCCCCCTCTTATAATGGTGATTTAAGTGAGCAGGATGGCTAATGCTAAGTAATTCCAAAAATTCTGTCCAGTATATTTAGTTTACAAAATAAAATGTCCTCCTACCTATGCCAAGTGCCAGCTTTTCAGTTGCTGCTGGCAGTGTTCTCATGCAGCTGTTGCTGTCAGTACAAAGATCTGCAGAACAGAAATAATAGAATAAATAATGCAAGCAGTGCATTCATAGCTTTATCTCATAGAAAAAGATGTCCATAATTTTATATAAATTATATGTTAAATGATGAATTTAGTTAAATAACATGTCAATTCTTAATTTATTTGGAATTATAATGTGCCAGTTCAGGCAGTCACAGAAAGTCATACTAAAGAATAAGTTTAGCTTGCTGCAAATTCTGTGGCATCTGAGCAATGCTACACATCGCATTCACATGGGAAGCAAGAGAAGGATAGCATTATCTTAGGGGGGAATTAGGTTATTGGGTACTAAATACTACTTTCAATATTTGACCGTACTTTAAATACAGCTGTAAGCAATAAGCTACTTCAGGATATTATTGCAGTTTAAAATTTAAGCTGAAATAACTCCTTACCTGGGCTTTCTTCCTAAAGGCACTTCTCTGCATCCACTTCTTCAAACTACCTATACAACCTCTGTCTTGCGATCACTGTGAATTTGATTCCAAATAATAATTGATTCTTGGAAAAGCCTAGGTTTGTAGACAAATCATGTCTTACCTGGAGACACATTATGCACATGTGTTTAAACAGTAAGATAATATTTATTAATGCTACTTTATCAAGCACTTGAAAGTTAAAATAAATGACATATTGTCTGCACAGCGCAGGCATCTTGTGCATGGAGCGTATATAATCTGTATACAGTAGTTCAGTACAGGGATCAGATGACTTTTTGACTCCAGGAATATTCTGACTTGGGTTTTTTTTTTGTTTTTTTTTTTTTTGCCACTCCTAATCACAGGCAAGTCACACGGAAGACACCCAGAAAAGGATAATATGAAAGTTCAGAGAAGCACTGAATGCAGGAGCTAGGCTGTAGAGTCAGGCTGAATTCTAGTATTTTCTATGTTTTGAGGGGCCAAACTTGAAACATCAATAACATTATTTATTGGAATATGTGTATTAAAAACCCTGTGTTCTTTAAATGCATTATTCTTCTTCCAAACAATTGTTCTGTGTCTTTCATCACCAAAATGTCATTTCAAGACTAGTACGTATTTTTCTATGAATGTAAACACTGGCCCACGTGCTAAGCTGTGTCTCAGAAATACTTAGCACAGCCCAAGCAGAACATCCTTGTAGCTAAACCGAATAAATGCTGCTTGCTGCTGCAGTGTGGGCGGGAGAACAAATAGGAGGATTATGCCACACTGCCTGCTTGTAGACCTTGAAAGGCAGCTGGCCGAGTCAGGAGCCTGGGCGCAATAGTCAATGGAGAGAACTAATCTTGTTCGAAGGCGATTTGAAGCACCAGTGTCCGGGCTTCGGCTCAGAGTGCCCTGTAGCTCTTCATTCACAGTAGAAAGAGTCTTGGGAGAACAGGCTGGTAACGACCATTAGTTACCTCATATAGATGATGTGCATCTTTGTAGGGCTTGTACATTGTTTTTACTCATGTTTCTAGCAAAGAGCTTTCCCTGGCCTTCTCTATGGGTGCTGCTTTTAGCCAGTTGTACAGAGTATTTCCCCCACAGCTGCAAAAAACAGGTCAAGATTTGGCCAGTAAGGTATTCGGATATGTCTCCCTATCTATATCATCTATTTTAATTATAATGCCATAAATACTAAGGGAAAGAACCCAGCACCTTGACTGCACTTCAGACATATGTGAATACCGAAGCATTGTTGAAAGCAGTGGTGTTATTCTGGTTTTAAATCTGCTGTGTGGGTATAAGTATGTCTGGATTCTAACAGATATATGTATATTCTCCTTTGGTAAGAAACATTACCTCCTCTTTTGCATCCCTTTTATTGTAATAACATGATTTATAGTATTTGAAGATGATTTGTGTCTGTCAGAAGTGCACCATCTGGGTTAGTAGGTCAAAATATTTTCCTTCTTTTTATTTCCTTCTTTAATGTCACAGACTGAATGAGCATGCGCTTAGTCTTTTGCATAGCTGTAGAGTCCAGATTTACATAAAATAATTTTTAAAAGAAAACTTTGAGATTTCTCATGCATTTTGCTTTAACACTTTTTGATAAGAATGGAGTAGTTCTGGATTTTCCCTTGCCTTTAAAGAATTTAGGTTTTTTTCCTTTAACCAAAAGAAACTTCTCATTGTGTCACTGTCACAGACTTATAGCTAGAGGAGAATTGAAATGATGTATTTTACAACTGGATTTTGTACCAATTTCACCTGCAGAGCTGTCAGGCTCCACAGTTTTGGCTCGAGTTGCTAAAAAAAAAAAGAAAGCAGGTCTAGACAGAAGTTCAAATTCCTCAGAAACATGGTTTAATAATATAAGGAAAAGTCCCCTATATTACACTGGTCAGAGAAACCATATAAAGATACTTTCATCTCTGCTGGGGGAGGCTTTTAGCAAAGAATGCCAAAAATAACTGCTGCAGTCGAGTTGTTTAAAATACACACTTTGTTGCTGGTTGTGYTTTAAAGTACTTAACAGAAATACTGTTGGCTAGAAATGTATTTAAACATCTGGCATAAACAGCAGCTTCATATTAATTTGTGATGACACTGCAGCCCAGCAGGAATAGAAACATTGAGTGAGCGTGCAAGTAGTCCAAGAGGCATGTAGGGTCGAGAAGGAGGGGAGGATAGTGGATGGAAATTACCTTATCCTGGATTAGCTGTGCTAGTGTATGCCCCTGACTCTGGATAAAAGCAGGCGGCTGCCCTCCGTGCCACTCACGGCCCCAGTTCTATCACATCCCTAATATGGCTGTCCAGAAGGGCAGTTTGTGTTTGCATTCAGACTAAACCAGCTGATCCAAACATCCTCCATCTGTTCCTCTAGCTCTGATCTAGGTTGCAAAACAGTGTATGATCTACCCCCAGACTAATCAAAAGTGTTACTGTTGCATGCACAATGGGGCATAGAGAAGGAGGGGCACAAAGAAAGCAAAGAAAAACCAAAAACAACTGCAAAACAATGAATGGGCAAAAAGAAGAGAAGTGAATAAGGACTGGCATAGCATTGAGCAAGGAATTGATTTTCCAGCCTGGCTACATTGAAAAGGCTGAGGTTTTAAGAAAGGAGAATTAACCTAAATTTTAATTTTTGGTTTTGCATCAAAAATAAAAAAACAAAATATTATTATGTATTGAAAGAAATGGAACACCACTCCTATTTGGTGCAAAGCAGAATGGTTTCTTTTGTGTATTTTTCAGAAAAAAAAATTAATGAGTAAGTTCATAAAACTGGAGGAAGAGAAAGAATGCCTGGGGGATGGTTGTTGTTTCAGGGGCKTCTTTAATGTAACTCCTTGAAAGTGTGGGATTCTCAAGGTTTGGGAAGTGTGACTTCAATTCCTTTCTCTCTCTGGTGGTCCTGAACTCATAATTCCCATTTCTCAGCATAGTGCCCAAGCTGTCAAGCTCCAATAAGGAAATCTGGATTAGGCTGCTCTCCATCTTTCTCATTGGCATTCTTTCCACTTGGGTAAAGCTCTGATATTCCTGGGAGGAGAGGTGGAAGTCCATGTGGGCCATCTTCTCTGTGACTGTTCTTACCACTAGGCCACGAGACTGTTCCCTTGCTATCTCTGAATAACACAGGGATTTTATTCAAATCATACAATGCGAAGGTGTGAAGGATGAAGGATGCTTGAACACATGGTAGCCTCTGGCCTGCACTCACTTGGGAGATGGGCAGTCTTGGTTGTGATCTTTGCCAGGCCTCAGGGGCCGTGGGTTCCTGAACTTGAAGTTCTTACCCAGGCAAGTGGTTTTAATGGGAATTCTGTTGGATACGCTAATGTTGGTCTCCCTCAATTTCTTTTGGTAGAATTGTTCCATTTTAAACAAAATGCTTCAGTAATTACTGAGGGTGGTGTGACTCTCCAAACTGGCACACTCACCCAAAAGTTGGAATATTTCCATTTCACTTACTGTTACTGAAAATTCCAGTCTACTCCATTTTAATAAGCTGATGTTAAAGCAAAGTTATTGAAGTCAGGGTGAAATGATATTTCTCTACTGGAAAGGAGATTTAAGTTTAGGTTTAGATTTTAAAATCCTGTTAATAGTTATCTTGGTTTTACTGTATATTGGAATTTGCCATTCTGGATCCTTTATAAAATCTCTTATCTAGAAAGGAGTTCTGATAAAGACCAATGTGAAGAAGTTTCTTCTGATAAACAGGAGTCAATATTTAAATTACTAGAACATTTCAAAACATTCAAGTCCTCTGAAATGATGAGTATGATATAACTGAATAATGGGACATGGGATTTCCTCTCTACTTGTCAATGTGTATATACCCATAAAGAACCTGATTCTTGTGCACAGAAATTACCTGTTTATAAAGACAGTAAATTGAATTCAGGATTGTTTTATTCAGCATCACACTATGCAACTGTAAAGGACTAAACAGAATAGGGGTAAATTAGAGCTGTTGTCTACCAGCTTATTATTTAAAAAATGGTTTGCCTTAAAATTCAGAGATTAAATCCATCCTGCAACGAAGTAGATTGAATCTGATCTATTAATTCCTGGAAATGGCAAAATTCTACCTGTCTGAAAAAGTGTTGGCTTTAATGTATGTTTAGTAATTTTTCCACCAGAGGATTTTTTTAATAGTTACAAGCAATTTTACATTGTATGCATGCAAGTGGAAGTGACATCTCCAGGTGTTCCTTCCTAGCTGAGGCCAATACACTGTATGGCCATAATAAGAGTGTATTTTTTGTTTCAGCAAAGAAAAGGGAAAAAAGGAAAATAATATGTTTCTTGGTTTATTTTTAAACWTTTTTTTACTCTAGGAGGATCAGTATTTGAAATAATAGATTTCAAGACATATACGTTTCTGCTCTTGATGTCTGGGTCTCTGCTTCCTCCAGTTAGGAAGTGAAGGAGAGGGAGAAGAAAAATGCGGTCTATAGACCTGAAAATACATGTCTGTATTAGTAGGCTGCTCACATCTTCATGCCATATACATCACAGATATAAAGCATGTGAAATTGATGAAATTGGCTGATAATTCATGCTAAAGCTACTAATCCAAACAGACTGGGCAGACTGGGGAAAAAGTACTACATTCTTTCTCCTCTCCTCTCCTCTCCTCTCCTCTCCTCTCATTTTTTCTTCCTTCCCTCCTTCCTTCCTTCCTTTCTTCCCTCCTTCCTTCCCTCCTTTTTCACTGGGTGGATTGAGAGCAGGGCATGAGACAGGAGTGTGGCTAAGGTAATGGGGCTCAGAAAGAATAAGGGAATGCAAATGCCATCAAATACAAATGTGATGTTGCCTTATGTCTTGGTTTGTTACTGCTCTTCTGCATTCTAAAAGGCCCTCAAAACTAACTGGTTTCATTGTCATTTTATTTATATATACATATATACACATTCATTTGGGGCATAACTAGTAACCTGTAACTATGGGAATGGAGGCTGCCAACACACCTGTGATGACACAGATACTGGCCCTGTGTGTGGTTGTCATCAGAAGTATGCCTTGCATTCAGATGGCCGAACCTGCATTGGTAAGTACTTCCCTACGGCACATTTTATTCTGTATTCCTCATAGAATATGTACATGCACATACATGTGTGTGTGTGTGTGTGTGTGTGTGCGTGTGCGTGCGCACATCTGTATTTTTATCTCACCGGAATTTAGCAGCATCGCTGAGAGAAGTGTGTAATAGCAGTTCCTGGCCATAGCAGCTAAGGCCTCACTATATTTAGACAGAAGCATTTGTGTGTGTTTTGTTGAAATGTTTGTTAATGAAGTATCCCTTTGTTACTCCTTAGTAATTTTTATTTCTCTTTTTATAACTAATAATATTTAAAATAAAAATAGTGTAAAACAGTCATAATTTGACTGAAAGTTCAGCTCTTCCTTTCGTTTTCATGAGTCAGACTTCCTTGGTATGGTGAGGAAAATGATCCTCATTTTCTAAACTGTGATTGGGGAAAATTAATCATCATGATGTGCTTTCTTCCTTCTCATATTTTTTATGATCCTAAAAAGTACAGCACTTGTAGTGAATATGCTTTCACTAAGATTGTCAGTGGGAAAAGTGATACAAGAGATGAAGTGTCCTGGGAGATGCTATGCAAATATTTATGATTATAAAATATATTATTTGCTTAACACTGTTTCTTTCCAGTCTTCACTTTTTTTTTAATAAAAAGGGATGTTTTTGCATACTGTAAGTTAACATTTGAAAATTCTTACTCTCAGATCAGAACATAAACCCATAACGGTTTTCATTAGCATTGTGGCCATGTTGACTTTTTTTGTTTGTTTAATTTCAAGTTCTTRTGAATTTATAGGAATTTTCTGAAATTAAAAAAAAAAGAAGTGGATGCATATTTATCATCTTTTCTCTCTTTTATCAATACTACAAGACACAAAGCACCTGATCTAAAACCCATGGAAATCTGCCAGTTATCTTTAGTGATCTGTTGGTCACATCCATAGATCTTGATCCCATAGTAAGATCTAAGCATTAAATTCAGTGCCTGCACAGAGCTTCAGTCACTTCGGATGGATTTGATTGCACATGTTGTATGGTAGGACCAGCGTTATATTGGTAGAGGTAGAGCTGAACAACATTCAACACTGGACTCTGCCTTGCTGTATACACAAGCTATATGTCAGTTTACAGGCTCTCTCAGCTAGTACTTTTTGATTAACACAGTGGGCTAAGTCTTGCAATCCCCCTGTTTAAATAACCCTCCCTGAAATCTGTGGCACTTCCAGCTGCGGAAAACTTGCTATGGAGTGAGGGCCTTGAGAGCAGATTTTATGGAATGGAAAACTGATCTCCTATTTCTCAGAGTTCGCTAATATCCTCAGACTGATATTTTATATTGTTCAGCATGTAAAAACAATTTTAAAAGCTGTATACACTGCACCTGTTTTTTTTTAATTTTTTTTCCCATTTTTGTAATGTGATACATAAAACTCCATGTTACATTCCTTGGTCTTGTGATGTAAGTCACATATTACTGCCTGTGCTGATTTTCTTCCCTCTAAGTAGTTCTTTCTCTTAGAATACTTCTTAATTTTTATTTTTTTTCTACATTTTTATTCCTGCTTTCTGGTGATGGTTCCTGATTGCCTGTCTTGTCTGATAACTGACGTTCATTAATTATTTATAGAGCAAAATAAAAAAAAAAACCTCAAGCAAAAGCCTCTATTGCAGCCTGATCCCATCTAGAACTTGTTAAAAACAAAACAAAACAAAACAACTTCTTGTTACCACTCAACCATGTAGTTTTGCCACAAATAAAACCTGCCAGCCTCCTCCTCCTCCTCACTTCAGTGATTCCGATGTTTGCTGTCTTCAGTGGTGTATATATTCTGGGCATCACTGCAAGAATGCAAACTTCTGCAATGCCAGATAAATACTTTTTGACCCTTTGTCTAACACATTTTGTCTTTGTTTGCTTGACTTATCCTTTTATTTTATTTTTTATATTTGCTGCATGTGAAAGTCCCCACTTACATTTTGTTTTTCTAATAAAGCAATTCACTCTCTGTATAAATCATTTTATTTACCCAGCTGCTGCTTCTCCATCACTCTCCTGTATGAGAAATCTTTATTTTTACTTCACTTACTGATCATCTCTTCCCACCCTTGTGACTGTTTCTGTGTATTTCTAATGAAGCATAACCAAAGTCCTCATTATGCTGTATGACACTCTTACATGTAGGATATCAGAAACTACCTTGTAAAATGACCTTTGCTGACATCATCTTGCTCACTGCATGCTTATAAAATTACTAAACCCTGTTCTTGCAACATCTTTTCTAGCATTGAATGTTTAGCTAGTAGTGTTTCATAGACAAGCAGGCAACCAGCACTGCCCAAACTGATCTTTTTTTGTGTTTGTTTGGTTTGTTGTTTGTTTATTTTTGTTGTTGTTTTTGTTTAATTTGCATGCCGTTGTCTGGTTCTGTTTCACGCTGTGTCAGTTTGTACAAGACTATGGTGCATCCCTGCCCATCCATCACCGGACTCTTCTAGCTCTCTGTCTGTCTGTCTTGGTCTTCTGCCTGCCAACTTCAGATCCTGATGCCACCATTAGCCTGAGTCACTTTACAGTTTGTCTTTAATAGTTTGTATAACTAGCATCCTTGGATTTTAATTTCCATCACTAACACCTCTCTGGGGCACTCATGTTAGCTGTCCTGTTCTCTAGTAGGAATCCAGCTTCATGTACGTGGTTAATTACTTGGTAGTTGACCATTCTTCCTCCTCACACTCTTTCTTCCTCCTTCCCCCAAACACCCTTTAATTTTTTCCTGGGGTCTCAAAGGAAATTAACTCTCTAACGGGGATGTAGTGCTTTCATGCCTTGCTTCTTGGCTTTGGCTGCGCCATGCCAAGAAACTGTCTTAGGCAGCGGAAAATTGGGCTTGTGATTAACCAACTGCTCCATGTTTGTCCCTTACTTGTGTTTTAGAGAAGGATGAGGCTGCAATTGAGAGTTCTGAGTACAATGCCACGTCAGTAGCTGATGTGGACAAGCGGGTGAAACGGCGGCTACTTATGGGTAACACTTTTCTTCCACTTCCTTTGTTGTGCTCTCACTTTTGTCTGTATGTGTGTGGGGGGAGGTTCTCTTTTGGTCTCATTTGGTTCTCTGGTTTTGGTTTGTTGGTTTTTTTTTCAGTTGATTTCATCTGTGTGGAAAGGTCACCAATTTTGTTAAGTTCTCATCTGTTGTACAACTTCATTTCTTGGTTTTAAACTTTTTTTCCTAATGCTGCAGCTTTAATGTTCAATTTCTTCTGCGTAGAAAGAAGCTTTTGCCATTAACCTTACTTACCTTATGCCAGCTACTTCTTATATGTGATTTGTGTGTGTTTGTGTGTATGTGTTGCTCTAGGATTCCTAAAAAATCATGTTCCAGACCTGCCTTTTGACTTAAAAGTGGATGATGGTGAAATAAAACCATGTTCTATTACATATGTGGTGTTAAGGGAATAACTGTATTTGCCTATTTACATATTTGCAGTACTTTTGACTGAAATGTAAGTATTATGACTGGAAATTCATTTATTTCCTTTTTGTTGCTACGTTAGTAACCACTGAAAGATCTTTCCCTAGTGACTAGTGAGCTTCCGTATGTTCTTCTCTCAAGACTAAAGCATGGCTTGTTTCTCTCAGTGGTTGGAGCCTAAGAGTGGAAGGGATGAAGAGATGCATTGAACAATGAAGATACTTCTTTAGCTTCAGCTCTCAGTTAACCCATTGCTCACCTCTGTAATGTTCTTGTTCACGTTACATTTATGGCCATTAATGAGAATGACCTTTTGGAAATAAAAATGGTAGAGTGGCTGCATCTCTGCCAGATTTCTTTTCATGTAGCAAAGGTCATAGAGTAGCACAACTGGCTGAATGATGCCAACATTTTGGCGATTTCCAGGTGGCTTGTTGCTCTGTATTTTCCATTCTCATGCCTTATGCACCACATACAGTATTTCTACTAGTTTCTAAGCACAGTGAGCCCTATTGAGACATACCCGATGTACTATTTACAAGATGGGGCTTCGTTATCCACACAAGAGATTCTGGAAGGATGAGATTCTGCTCCATTCCCTCACAGTTGCTATTTCCTCTCTTAAAAGCACCAAGTCCTTTGCAGATTCTCCCCTGCTAGTCCCTGGCAGGCTCAGCACCTATCTGGAAGGACTGCTTCTAGAAGAGCAGAAGCCTCTCTGTGAAAATTTGATTTAATTGATTGCTGGGTTAATTGTTGCAGTAGGTGGTGACTGTTGTATGGTTTTCACGTCACTTGTATCTTGTCACCTGTGATAAACCACAAGCTTAATCATAGGCCAGCAAACAGTCACCATGTGGCAAATGGCATGGTGTCATGACTCTGAAATGGTATTAATTAATAATGTTGAGGTAAAATATTTTCCCTCCTATGAGCACCTGGGCATATGTTGACATATTTATTTTAGAATATCTATGATTGTTAGTTTGAAATGAGTTTGCAGACCTAGCAAGTGACCCATATTGATTTGTTGTTTAATGATGCATTGTTTAAATTGATTTAAGTTGATGAAAGCTATGAGGCAACTCTTCTTGCTTTCTAAAGTGCCATTAACACTTTTAGCTGGAATTTCAATAAGACCTATGTTCTCACTGAAAGTCAGGAAAAAATGCATGCAAAGGGCCTCCCTTTGAAAATCCAGTCCGCAAGGTCTAAATGGTGAGTTTGCCCAGCCACTAACAGTATGTAGGATACAGTTGAGAGTGACTGAGCAACATAGTACACTGCTTTGCTACTTCGCCCTCTGATAAAAGTAATTATCCAAGCTGAAAATAAGCTCACACTGCCTATGAGAGTGAAGGCAAGCAGAATTAATAGGTTATGATTAGCAACAAGCTTCTTAGGTACAGCAGGTCTGCAGGTCCCAAGCCAAACATAGACTCTAGAAATATGTAGGTTTAGGGAAAGAGTTAAAAATCCAGTTTGCAAAATACATTGTCTCACTCTTTGCTACTTCCTGTATTAGCACTCATCAGTCAAGAGCTGAGTTTCTGGACATGCTGTGTTTGAACAACTGATACCTTAGAAAAACGTTAACTAGAGCTGAAAAGAAATGTAATTAGCAGGTGAGATCTGAGTGGGTGGCTTACTTATTAGGGACATTTTTGCTCTGTTTATCTCTGCTCTGATTTTTGGTGTGCAGAAAATCCAAGCTTGATTTTTTTGGTAGTCTTAGTACATTTCCAGACTGTAGTGGCATTTTCATGAAATGCCATGTGTCTTCAGATGCTTTCTAAACAGCTGCTTTAGAAAGTACTGGAGGGCTCCTCAGGAAACTTTGTTACCAGCTCTTGCAAACAGACCGTGATTTTTGACACTGCTGCAGGCAGTCTTGGATGGGTAGGAAAAGTAGCAGACTTCGTGTGATTTTAGTAGTCTGATGGAAGATGGTTTTGATTGCAAGCCCAGAGACAATTGTTTTTAGTCCCACATCATCTGCTGCCTGCTATTAAAATTACTATGATCTTTGTAACTCTTAGTACAAGCCAAAGTTATCTTTGTTATCTCAAGGGGCTATCCTCAATCCATTTCACAGAAGACTGAAGTTTGCACGAGCAGTCCTGCTGTTTTACATGACTGTATATGCCATTCACTTTGCTACAGCAAGACGGACCATTTCTGTAGCTCAGACTGCCTCTTAGAGGGGTCTGGATCCTGGAAGTCATGGTGTGGTCCTGTGACTTGTGTTAAGCCTGAAATATAGAAAAGTATAAATTTGCTCCCTTCTTTCCTTTTAGATGTATTTTTATTTAGATCTTGTGAGGCAGACAAGAACCAGGTCTTCTCAGATGATCTGCAAGAAAATTTACTTCAGAGCCATTCAAATAATTCCTAGGAATTTTCATCCTTTTTTTTTTTTTTTTTTTTTAATAAAATTGTAACTGATTTTTAACTCTTGAACTGATGGGGGTGTACTATCAAAACAAGAAAGGCTGTATGTGTGGGGAATACTGGAGGCTTTTTTTTAATAATGTTCAGGAAGCCCTGAGGGCTTACAGCTGTCCTTTATCTCCCCTGTTCAGAGACACTTGGGCCCGGAGTAAAAACCTCTTTCATTTACAAGATGTCACTGTATAATTTTTCTCTGATCTGTGAATGTAACAGCAGATTGCTACTCACACTGTTCGTTTACAGTTCCTTCCCTTCCACCTGGGCCATTGCCATTTTAGAGTGGAAAGGGATGCACCTTATTGTATTCCAGATGGACTTTAGGCAAAGTTCTGCCATCAGCAAGACTTCTGAGGTGAAGTATAAACTGGACATTGATCCATGGGAGTTCTGTAAATTAGGAATAGTTGTTCACTTGCACGTTCATCCCGCAGAAGTGCACACATCCAAGTACTCAAGAGTAGAGCCTTTTTATCCTTACTGTTATCTGTAAGGTACATTTACACCTCCATTGGCACAGGACAGCTTGCCCTTGCTATAAATCAGTAGGACAAAACCAGTGTCCTCAGTTCTTCTAAAATGTCTGGCATAACTGAAACACTTATGTTGCAGTTGGTTGAGCACAGGCTTTAGCTCTGAAAATTATGTTCAAGTCTTGGTTTTGTATGATAGAATACAATTTTTTTCCTAAAAATATTTTCAGTATATTTCTCAGAAGCAGTCAAAGAGACCTTCCTGCTTTCCTTTGATCTTCTTTTCCTTGAGGACTTATTGGCCCAAGACTGTTTTTCCTGTCATGGCATGAGACTGTCCTGTCTGATTAGATGAGTGTGCTAATGCATTTCAAATCTTTTTTTCATCCAGCTCCAGAATCACTTGGAAACACAGTACATCATGCCCTGCCTACCTGAATTACAGCCATTCTATTCCACGCACACAACTTCAGAAGAAGCCAGTTTCTGCTCAATCCTTCTAATGCACATACCCTCAAAGTATTGCATTCAGTATCACATCCTTAGTAATGGAAGTTGCTTTTATTCATGTATGCAGTTTCCAAATTTCTTGCTGCTATTGCAGCCCTGGAGAGAATATGTAAGTCCGGTGGCCCTACAATCCAGGACTGGAAAGCTGAGATATCCCTGAATCCAGATCTTTATTATTATATATATTGCAGATTATTAAGTTCTACTGGCTTAGTGTAACTGTCTTCTTGAGAACTGTCTTTCACTTGAAAAGGCTACAGAWATTTTACAGAACAATTGTCTGTTGATATCCTAAAGCTCTCTTTCACATAGGGCTTGATACTGTGGATACAAAAATAGGTTTTCTAACATCAGTTATGTCACTGAGCTCCATCCTTACAGACAGGTTGACTGCTCATGGAGATGTGATAGGTGATTGAAAATGTCCTCTTTGAGGAGCCAGAATTGTCTGGTCTTACATCTTAAGAAGTCCTCATCTCCTATAAAAAATCACAGGTAATGTTTTGTTCTTTGGGAACACAGAATCACAGAATCACAGAATCGCTGAGGTTGGAAGGGACCTCTGGAGATCATCTAGTCCAACCCCCCTGCTCAAGCAGGGTCACCTAGAGCACATTACACAGGATCGCATCCAGGCGCATTTTGAATATCTCCAGAGAAGGAGACTCCACAGCCTCTCTGGGCAACCTGTTCCAGTGCTCTGTCACCCTCACAGTGAAGAAGTTTTTCCTCATGTTCAGATGGAAGCGTCTGTGTTTCAGTTTGTGCCCGTTGCCTCATGTCCTGTCGCTCGGCACCACTGAAAAGAGCCTGGTCCCATCCTCTCGACACCCTCCCTTCAGATACTTGTACACGTTGATAAGATCTCCTCTCAGCCTTCTCTTCTCCAGGCTAAACAGGCCCAGCTCTCTCAGCCTTTCCTCATAAGAGAGATGCTCCAGTCCCCTAATCATCTCTGTAGCCCTTCGCTGGACTTGCTCCAGTAGTGCCACATCCCTCTTGTCCTGGGGAGCCCAGAACTGGATGCGGTACTCTAGATGTGGCCTCACCAGGGCTGAGTAGAGGGGGAGAATCACCTCCCTCCACCTGCTGGCAACACTCTTCCTGATGCACCCCAGGAGACCATTGGCCTTCTTGGCCACAAGGGCACATTGCTGCCTCATGSTTAACTTGGTGTCCACCAGCACTCCCAGGTCCTTCTCCGCAGAGCTGCTTTCCAGCAGGTCAACCCCCAACCTGTCCTGCTGCAGGGCCTTATTCCTCCCTCGGTGCAGGACCCTGCACTTGCCTTTGTTGAACTTCCTCTCCGCCCACCTCTCCAGCCTGTCCAAGTCTCTCTGAACACTTTATGTCAGTTCTGAGAACCAAGCAGTTTTATGGGGTTTTATAAATTCTCTTTAAAAATGCAGTCACTTGCTGCATTGTCAACATCACAGACCTTACTAGACTGAATGAATCCTTAAGGTGCATTATCAACACTGTTATGATGTGACCCAGCTTATATCCACTAGGATGTTTCTCAGATCTTATTTTCTAATCAACACTTTTGAAGATGTGGGCCTGATCCATTTTTCACCATGTTTCATTTCCCTCCCTGTGCCCTCTAGTAGTCAAATGGATCAGGTTCTTTTGGGCTTGGATGCAGATAACTTCAGAACTACTGCAGAGGCTACATTTCCCTCCCTCATCTTCTATCCCCCTTTTCTATTCTTTCCAATAGTCACTGTTATAAGAACCCACTTTGGCAAGAAAATGGTCTTCCTCTGGCCCTAGGAGATAGAAGGTCAGTTCCTTCTTGTCTCAAGAACAGAGTTTTACAAAATTGTTTTTCTTATATCAAAGAGAAAMAGAGCATTGAGCCTGTCTTGAGCTTAAGGAAGCACAGTAATTTCCCATGCATGCTTAGGGTCAGGATAGTGGAGCAAATGGCAGTARTACTGTCACTACAGGTGTCTTTGGAACACCCAAACTCTACACTGAAATTTAGTCCTTCACAAGATGTGCTTAACTCATCATGAGTGAAGATAGCTCAAGGTCTTGCCATTGAACACTGATTCCTCGGGTCTTCAGTAAAGCTATGGCTATACTTGCAGCCCACCTCAGATTCAGGAATGTAGACCTCTTTTCTTACCTTGGAGGTGGCTCCCAAGATCCTTTCAAACACTTTTACTGTCAACCGATGTGCTTGTATAAACTGTAGAACTGTTCAACTTCATTGAACTGTCCTGGGCTTTATTACTTAGATTGCTTCTGTAGCCTAGGGAATCTTTTAAGGCATTTGGAAATCCACACCAACAGGGACCAGCTTTGACAGACTGGGATTTGTTATTGTATGTACCTATTTTACACCCCAATCCTGGCTTCATGACGATGGCTTACAGGCAGAGCTTTGATGGGTCTATATTCAGGGCACATATCCAGCGATTAAGGTAACATTTTCACTAGTCTTGTATTTTTCCTCACAGTGGCAGGAATCATTTGACCTCTGCAGATGGCTGTTCTTCCATTTTCAGTAGCCTTCCAGACCTTTTATAATGAGTACCCTGTTACCTGCCTGGAGAGCAGGGCATGTTTTCCACTAAAACCGCTTTCAGTCCTGTCACTTAGCAGAGACATGAGCGGTACAAAATGTAGTTTGAGAATTCCTCATACAGATCAAGTGTAGCTTGTGACAAAGAACAGCACTGCATGTTCTACAGGACAAAATCATCTCCTTTTTGCCTGAAGGTGGACATGCTTTGCAAAGCACATATCCCAAGGATCTCAAATACTGCAGCAGATAGCCAGAGCCAGTTCAGACTGGCAGATCACAAGTGAGTGTACTGGAATGGCATCTTCAGAATGATTTGTTAGAGTTCATCAATTTTTTTGCTTTGGCCACCCTAAGACATGCCAGTAGTCTTTTCTCTGTGTCGTGGTCAGGCCTTTCATCCATTCTTGTGCCTTCTGAAGGTGCTCAGAAATATAAGCCAAGGTAACTATGTTTATCCTGTTCTGGCTGAAGCGGTTTTGTTTTCAGGAAATATTTTGTTTTAGCTTCAGGCATGGTCTCACAGGCCTTGATCAACTTTTCAGTTGAACTGCAAATCCCTCTTTGTCCCAACTAGTTCATTCTCTGGGTTAAAGTGACTGTTTTCTCTCTGATAAGAAACATCCACAAAAATAGTTACTGCATGCATGTGAATAGCTGGATGGCTAGAGTCTGTGCAGTGTTCAGCTAGGTCTTTTACCCTTAGGGATGACTTCCCCCCAGTGATTTCCTGCATCCAAAGAATGCAAGAGTTCTCCGTTAGGCTGATGAAAGTATACCTGACATCTATTTCAGCCCCATACCTACTAGTGGGAGCATACAAGGGGTGGGATTCATCTCACCTCGTTTTAGAGGTCTAAGATACATATCATATTCTAAAAGTGAGTGCAGAGTGAGTCTAGATGAAATGTCTGTAGCTGTTTATATTGCAGTGTAGTCTGCAGTTAGATGAGATGAATCTCTCTTCATTATTTTCTCACCAGCTATCACAGCATTTTTAGCTCAGTACCTGCAATAGGATTTTAATGGCATGCTCACRTTTACAAAGGAACAATTTTAGCTCATGGCCACGGCTTCCTGCATTTTTCAGTGATGGCAAACATTTTAGCATCTATTCCATCAACTGCATTGGTCAGAGAGATTCAGAGCTTTGTAGCTGATCCATCTTACCTTAGGTTTACCCATTTGCACCCGAAACTGGTATCCAACATTGTGCCTTATGGGTCACCTGATCCAGATAGTCAGGCGTATAGTATTTTTTTCCTAAACCACATACATCTAAGGGTTAGGCAACTCTATTCACCTTGGACATCAAACTCGTTTAGATTTTCATTTGGTTGGGAGCAAATCCTTTAGGAGCACCCCTCACCTAAATACTCCATAACAGAAGGGTACCTAGCTATAGCAATTTCCACCCAAGACTATCAATGTAGGTGGCAGATTGTGTCTTGCTGTTATTGAGCAGGGGTGGAGCCACCAACTGTGACCTGAACATACTGTCCAAGAGTTCGAGCTACTTCAGTGTTTCTATAACTGAGATATGCAGAAAGGCTGTCTGGACTGTCATCCCCACTTCTGCAGTTTGTCCTCTTAGAGGCTTCCAGGCAGCATGCAGCTCTTTGCAGAGCAGTTCTCTACTCTCCTTGTTTCAGGAGAATCAAGACCCTCCTTCAGGTAGCTTGCATAGGGTGGGGACTACAGCAGTTAGCCACCTTCAGTGTGAACTTCATATTGACAATCATGGAAGGAGAAAGAAAGGTCACTTACTAGGAGCTAGAATTTCTTTGAGATGTGTTGTCCACGTGCACACTCATATGGTCAGCCACCCTTCTCCCTTCTTCCTCCAAGTCCACTTGGAAATTCTTGGAATTTCAGAGCTGAGGACTGGTGGTATGGGACAGACTGTGCCCATTTTCATAATGTTTGAGAGTACCCCGTTATGTGTTCTTAAGGCTAAAAAATTAGGTCTTAAATTGCATGGGAATATGCCCTGTATGAACATGCTTGTGAGTAACAAGTAAAAACCTTCTGATTTCTCTAGTAGGCTGCCTTCTTCTTATTTCTGCCTCTCCCAATGACACATTGCAATTTTGAGGGTTGTGGTCTTTTCTAYAGAAGGCCATAAGCTTGGCAGAGCAGTAAGGAGGCTTTATGGCTTATGTTTTGTACGAGTCATAGCGTAAGTGTTCTTGTGGACTTTTTAATCTACTATGTCTATCTGATCCAAGCTGTTACCTCCAGTCTGATGTTCTCTTTGGCAGGAATTTCAGAACTTAATCTCTTTGAGTCACTATTTTCTTTTCAGCAGAGACATACAGTTCTTTCTTGTTTACAGGGAAATAGAATTTACAAAATTAACTAGGGTTACCAGAGTCTGATAATTAACATAATTGTCTTCTGCCAGGTGTCAAATGGTTGCAGTATTGGAGAAATCCAGCTGACATCATATCATAGTGGAAACCTCCACTGATCGTTCTTTCAGACCTCCAAAGATCTCTCCTCTAATGGTTCACTGTGAATAACTTCTCCAAAGTCAAACCTCTGTCTTGAATTACTGTATTCAATATAAGGCACACAATGACTATGTAGTTCATATGGGAATCCGCCATTTTCTGGATTTCAGAAGGAGCCAAATTTAGTTCCTTTGCAGCTCAGGAAGGAACACTGCTGAGCTGTAGATCTTACTTCAGCACTACATTCTTTCCCTAATTTTTTTTTTAATCTGACAAGAGTCTTTCTTCTTCTTGAAACTAAGTTTTGTAGGAAGACTCTGTTTTTTCATATTGCTTTTGCCTGGAATGATCTTCAGAAATAGGAAGACAAAATGTACACAGTAGTCTGGTGAGAACATTCATTTGGAAGGGGAGAAAATGGTACTAAAGACCCTTTCTGGTGATTTACCACCCATGTCCCAGGTGAATGTTGGGCTGTAAAGTCAGACTCGCTCACTATTGCCTCATGAAGTTGTTTTACCTTTTGAGCCAGTATTGATAACTGATAGTCTGATTAGGGTTTGCGATTCTTCAGGTTCAATAAACATAAAAGAACAGAGACTGGAACCTGGGCTTCCAACATGCCATGTAATGCCTGAGCTACCGAGCAATTGGAATAAAGAGTGTTATAATGTCTGGTTTTCTGTTAGAAATTTTCCAAAAGTCTTAGGGTTTTTTTTTTCCAATGTGAAATAAGAATAGATTCCGCAGTCTTGATTTTGGTTCTCTTTCAAAATGAAATGATAGTTTCCAGGTGATCCTAATCTCAGTTTTCCTGTCTCTAACACCATGGAGATGGACAAGGTAGTGTTTAAGTTTTCAAGTGTGCTTCCAAAGCAGTTAACTTCTATCATAGTTGCAGTCTACCAAGGCTTGCTTTAAACCAAGAGAACTTTTTCAATATGTACTTCAGTTCCTGGCTTTTTTGTACTGCATCCTAGGACTCTTTCAAATGACTTAAAATATATCTTATTTCTATAAATGGCATTTATCTGACTTAGAAATGCTCACTGTCAGAAGGCCAAATGCGCCACTCTGTATGCATCACAACCTTTTTTTGTTTTAATGAATAAAGCATTTAAAACATTCTATTAACAGGCACACTGCCAGGAGGCTCTGTAACTCAGTTACTAACTGTGAAATCAAAATCCCACTTTAATTCTTTCTGTCAGTTTTACTTTGCTATATGAAATTATAGAAAATAGACTGAAGGAATTCCTGAGGTCATTCATCCATTCTCTCTCTCCCAAGGGCAGATCCTTTCATCTTGAGTTATCATCACTTTTATCCATTGAGTTAGTGAATGGTGTGCTATTTCCTGTAAAAATCCCTTTTCTTCATTTCTTTGCAAATGATAAAGACTCTGACCTTGTCCAGAATTCCTACCACTACCTTCCATTGTTTTGCTTTTCCATTTTAGATCAAAGGATTTGTCCCAGTTCAGGAGATAATGCTCCTTAGCAGTGTTCAGAGTATTTCAGTTTTTCTTAAATGTGGCTTCTGTATTTAGAGGGAGCAACACAATCACAACTAACCGTGCAATTTTTAAGGGATCAGACTTGATTCATCCAGTGTTTATAAAATGCCTGATCCAATCTATCGACTGTAGTTCCCTAAATATGCAGTGTTCCCTGATAAGGAATAGAATGTTTCTAAAATGAAAACTGCAGGACTCATGATTCACTGCAGGATTCACCTAGTCATTTCTTCACACATTCACTACATGGCAGTGCGGAATTGTCATCCTATTTTCATGCAAATAATATTCTACCAATCATGAAATTGCAGGGAAATGGGGAGACAGGCATAATGGAGTGAATGTTCTTTCTGTCTCACCTTTTTCATTCTCTGAGTAGGAATCTCATTCAGTTTCTCCTTCTTTCTCCTTTCTCTTTCTCTATCCTTTCAGCATCACAGAGCATAATTTGCATGAGAATAACATAGTTGTGTCTTAACTGAAAATTCAAATATTTTAGTTGTGTGTTTAAGTTTCTCCTTCTCTTTGCAGCCTTTTGGGTTCCTCCCTGTACCCTGATCTCATACCATATATTCCATGCACTGCCACTTGCAAGTTCTTTTATGGATGGCAGCAGCAGTTTTATCATGTGTTATTGCCTTGTTACTTACTCTGCATATTTCCTTTTATTTAAAAGCAAGCTCAACTGAGTAGTCAACAGAATTTTTCCAAACAAATTTGCCTTTCCTGAGTTAGGTTCTAATCTGTTCCACGTTTCAGACTTTCGTATTTTGTGTCAATGCATTTCTGGTTAGAATTTGAGTGGGATTTTGGACTGGCCTTTTGGCCAGTTAGACAGTCTTTGTTTTTAGGCATGGTCATGCAAGTGATCAACAGGCAACCAGTGATGACACGGTTGTAAAACCATTTCCATAAGATTCCCCTACATAACATAAATGTTAAGAGGAGGTGTTTACCTACACAAGGACCCAGCATACCTGGAGGTAACTAAAGAGCTGTGTTTGGTAGAGGTTGTGCTGCAATATCAACCTGAAGTGAACAGATGAGACATCAGTACAGGCTACCTCTGAGCCAGACTGAGCAAAGAGCTCTCTGTGGGAAAAAGGGGGTGCATTACAAGTTATGGGCTAACTTGATTTCAAGTACTTTTTTATATTAAAATCTATGAATGAATTTAGTGTTCTTGAAAGTGAAGGAGCAAATGATACTCAGCTGAGCAGGACCTACTGCTGGCAATTCTGTGCCTGCTCTCTCAGAGAACTGCTCTAATATGCCATAGCCCTGACTAGCAGTGCAGTGGCTGTTCTTCCTGAGAGAAAGAGACTCTCTATGATGCTGAAGTAACTAAAAATATCTGAGCATATATAAGTATATGTCAAATATGAGTATATGATTAGTAGGACTAAAGGTAACCCAGCAAGTTCATTCTCACTTACAATCTACCCATGAGTTGACTTTGGGAATTTGATCTCTGCACAACTGATTTCCATGTTTTACTGTCATCTTGTGTTTCTATACAGAAGTTATTTTAGCATCATACTGTTTCATTTAATAACTGGTTCTTAACTGTGACTTAATAGTACCTGGCACAGTGATTTCCTGGTGTTGGTCTACATGAGGTCTCCAAAAATGCTACAGTGATACAATCACCCAACTCCTGGCAGTTTCCTTTGAAATCTTTCTTGAAAAAAAAATCAGTTTAAATTGCAGGTAGTACTCACTGACATCCTATGCTCTATTCAGGACTGGTCCTGCAATTTGACTTCTGCTGAGACATGTAAAATCTTTTGGGAATCAGTGCTGGACATAAAGCAAATGAGAAGAGAGTAGCAACTCTATGATAGCTATCAAGCATCACTGATGAATATTAACAGGACATTTCTCAGCTTTTCTGTACTCTTACTTACAAATTGCCAGGCATTTGGCATTCTTTCAAAGATATCTTTAATCTTTTCTCACTTAGACAAATATATAAGTTTCCTTGTCTTGTACACATAGCTTGGAGAGTCAATTTGTATTTTACTGTGTTAAATACAGACAATTCAACTCATTTTTATGTGTTTAGAATAGACAAGTAGGTTATCTCTTGGTTCAGACACATCAGCAGTTTACAGCAACTTTAATTATGGCACATCTATTGAGCAACAAAGATTGCCAGTAGTTTAACCGTTGTCGCCACTCCAGTTGCTAAGGAATATTACCTCACAGAAACCTCATTAAGAAAAAAAGTTTTAAGATTGTCCATATACCTCATACTGTGGCAGGCTAAGAGGGTGACTGCTGTAAATCTACCATTCAGCTTACAGCCTTTAGCTTTCAAACTCACCAGAACTGATTTGTTCATGTGTCTGAGCCCTGAATTTAAGACTGTCATTCTGAGCATAAGATATTGCATTCAGACAGGGCTGCTGTAGACATCTTGTACAAAATTCAGACCATGTATAGAAATAGATATGATTAGACTCTGAATGTTATTAGCTACAACTTTTCCTGGCAGCTATGACCTACCTGATAGGACCTGATAGCTACTCTAAATTCACAGCTCCAGAGTGCTCCACCACGAATTGCTCCTTGCTGGCATAAAAATTAGCTCAAAATAAGCTCTTCCAGTGTAGTACAGGTGTTGGGAGCAAAGCCTGAGCACCTGGTGTTTTGCTGACCCAGTGAGCTTTAGGATGCTGCAAGCTACTTCCAAGTGAAGGGCAATTGAACTGCTAGCTTGCTCTAACTTGCACTAGTGTCAGTGTTGATATTGGCCAATCATAGGAACTAGGTATGGGAAATAAACATTTTTCTCCCTTCATCTCTTCCTTTCAGATGTACTTACCTCTTACCATGTCAATCTAAAGAGTTTACAGAAGTTTGACAAACTTAGGAAAAAACCCTCTGTTTAGAGGGATTCCTATCTCTTCTACTCCCTTTGTCTTAAAGTCAGACATTATCCAGATTTGTGTCTTTCGATGGCATTAAACCCATCAATGACCTTTTAAATTTGAGATTCAGTACAAAAAACCCCATCCTTCTGACAGCAATTACCTTCAAAACCTGTTGCTAATTACTAGCTGAAGCGAGAGAAGAGGGCATGTACTTTTGCAGTGTGTGGATCTCTTTCTTTGGAGTTTGATGTTATAAACCTACAGATATGGCCAATCCTAATCTTTTATTGCCTACACATTGCTGCAAAAATTCTTCTTTTCCCCTGCACAAGACCTTGAGACAGGAGTTCAGTGTAGCCTTCCTCTCTCATTCAGAGGAGAAGGTAATAATTAGCTGTACATATATTTTTTTTCATTTTCTCTTCCAAGGACAGCTCCTGTGGAAGGAGCTGCCATTAATTGTCCCATCTCTCAGGCTCTTTCCTTGAGAAAGATGATCAAGACAGCAGCAGTTGTTGTAAGACTTACTTGAATATAGGTGGTGACTTTAGTGCCTTCCCTCTCCCTTTTGATTTGAGATTATGTGTAATTTCTTCTTTTTTCACTTCAGCTGGCCACTTTTGGTCTTCCTTTAAAGTTTCTTTGCATGTTTATACATACACATTATTAAAAACAGCTCCTTCATTTAGAGTTGTTCTCCAGTCTTTCCAGTCATACTTTCATGATCAACAGATGGAAAATAAATAAGGCCTCTGGATCCTGATGAGTGGAGACTGCCATGCTGGGTAACAGCACTTTTGGAAAAGATCAGAGAACTGCTTCTCCACATTCCCAAAGGAAACACCTTGCTGCTAAATGTCTTGCTCTTCCTTTGGTGACTTGTGGCTGAATGGGATGTGCTCTTTGGATGAGCATGTTGATCAGACAAAGGAAACAGACATTTATCACAAGTGCAACACTTCACCACACAGCACTTCTCTGTGTTGTGTATTTTGCTCAGGATACAGCAGCACAGTTCTACACAGCACAAGTATGCTACATTGATTGGTATCTTGGTGGCCTGCACAATGGCCTGAGGGCTCTTTGTAACTGCCCTCTGACACAGCTTTCTAGTGGGATGGACAAGATTACACTTGTGCAAATAGGGAGCTTGCCTCTTTCTGAAATTTGAAATAAAAAAATCTGTAATTTCATCAATCCCCTCCTTATTTGTCTGTCACCCAAAAGAGATTATTTTGTTTTAGGTCTCTTGAGAAACATGACTGATCCTTTTGTTACTTCTCCACTTTGTTCCTTATACCTATGTTCCTTATACCTTATACCATCCTTAGTTTTAAAAATCTTCTTATCTTTTAAGAGTATCATTTGAAAGTTTGATGTCATCTTAAGGAAAATTTTATCACACTGAACAGCATGCCAAATGCTTTAACAGGTTGACTGAGACTGGGAAAGCAGAGTTTTACATGCAGGTACGTGTACACATTCCAGAGTTTATAGGATTATTTTTTTAAGTAGAACATAACTAAAGCGAACTCAAAAGGACTGACTTTGATTAAGAGAAAAAAAGAAACACAAACCTGTCTGTTAGGTAAAGATTCCTCTTACGAATCTTGTTGCATCATTATATTAATCTATAGGAGATCTAGACTGGATAGAGAAGATGAATTTCTCTTATCCCTGTAAACAGTTACATTTAAAGAGGAAATAAATATTATCAGAGCAAAAAATATATTAAGAGGAAGGAGGTGTCAAAACTCACTTTTAATAATTTTTGTATTATTGGGAACCATAGAAATGATATTTTACATTTCTAGAGCATGTGTTCTAATGAATTTCAAAAGATCTCATAAGAAATAATGTCTCTGTTTTACATGAGGAAACCAAGATAGCACAAAATTTCTTGAGAACTCCAGTGCAAGTAATTTGCCAAGGGTGACACAGCAGCTCTTGGAAAGTTAGGGAAGAAATTTAGGTCTCCACTTCCATGCTCCAGCTTTTGGAACAAAAGCATTTCCTGTTGGAAATATGAATGCATCAGACTTCAAAGAGATGCTTAAATAGTATGCTGAGTTTGCTCTTGAATTTGATGTGCTGCTTGCCGTGTCCATGAGACTTCCCTTCTCCCTCTTCCCTTCCAGTATTCTTTATGAGAAATAAATGAGGTAAAGTGGAACTCAGATCCTTTAGTCTCTGTAGGGTATGTGAATCAGTTTTCATTGAGTCATAGAATCATGTAGTTTGGAAGGGACCTCTGGAGGTCATCTGGTCCAACCTCTTACTCAAAGAAAGGCCAGCTGTGTCAAGTTGCATCAGGGCTGTGCCCAGTTGAGTTTTGAATATCTCCAAGCTTGGAGATTTCACAGTCTCTCTGGGCACCTGCTTCAGTGTTTGACCACCCTCATGGTGAACATTTTCTTCCTTATATCGAGTCAGAATTTCCCATTTTGCATTTTCTGTCCATTGCTTCCCATCCTTCCACTGTGCATCTCTGAAGAAAGTCTGGCTCCATCTTCTCTACACCCTCCCGTTAGTTAACTGTAAACAGAAATAAGATCTCCTCTTAGCCCTTTCTTGTTAAGGCTGAACAGCTCTCTCAGCCTCTGTCAGACTCTCCTTGCCATGTGCTCCAGCCCCCTAAACATCATCTTGGCAGCCATGCACTGAACTCTCTCCAGTATGTCCATGTCTTTCTTGCACTGGAGAGCCGAAAACTGGAGACAGCACTCCAGATATCTCATCAGTGCTGAGTAAAGGGAAAGGATCACTTCTCCCAACCTTCTGGTTGCACTCTTACTAATACAGGCTAGGATGCTGTTGGCCTTCTTTGCTGCAAGGACACACTGCTGACTCATGTTCAACTTGTTGTCCACCAGACCCCTGGTCTTTTTCTGCAAACCTGCTTTCTAGCCTGTCCTATTGCATGGGATCATTTCATTCCAGGTACAGGACTTGCATTTGCCTTTGTTGAAGTTCATGAGGTTCCTCTCAGGCTATTTCTCCAAAATGTTAAGGTCTCTCTGAATAGCATACCTGCCCTTCAGTGTGTTGACCACTCCCCCAATTTTGTATCATCCACCAACTTTCTGAAAGTGCACTTCATCCCATCATCCAGGTCATTAGTAAAGACATTTAGTGGTGTTGGCCCCGGATCACTAGCTGACGGATGCCCTACCTTGTCATTCGCTTATCCAGTCCATCTCTCACCAGCATGGCCATAGGACACTGGAAGACTGTGTCAAAGGCCTTACTTAATTCAAGATGAACAATATCCATGTTCTCCCCTTATCCACAGAGCAAGTCACATTATTGTAGAAGGCAATCATGTTAATTAGGCATGATTTGCCCTTGCTATGTTGATGCTGGCTGTTCCAAATCATCTTGTTGTCTTTCACGTGTTTGGAAACGGCTTCCAGGTTGATTTGATGCATAAACTTCCTGAGGTCTAATAGGGGGCTGGCTAGCCTGAATTCCCCAAACGCTCCCTCTTGCCCGTCTTGAGGATGGGTGTGATGTTTGCCTTTTTCCAGTCATCAGGAACCCTCCTGTGCATCCATGACTCATCAAAGATTACAGAGCATGAATTCACCAAGACATATATTACTTTATGACCTTCAGATGTGTCCCATCTTGTCCCATATACCTGTGTAGGTCTGTTTTGCTTTACACTGTGTCTAAGTTCCTAAACATTGTTTTGGATTTTAGTTCAAATTGGTCCAAGTTGTCAGAGTGAACAACAAAGATTCCAAGATTTGCCTCATTTTCAGTAAAACCTGTAAAATCACATCCTGTTTTTTTGATCATTGAGATGACACACCTGTCTTTGAGGCAGATTTTAAATGGCCTTATGAAATATTGGGCCACTTTCAAAAAACAGATTTGAATAGAGGCTTATATTTTGAATATTTGGATTTTGCCTATTTCATAAAAAAAGCAGAAATTTAGATTTTCAGAAAATTTTCCACATGATGAAAAATGTGTTCAGAATTTCAGGCATTTAATAGTATTCAAAGCCAAATAAGTCCAGTCTGGTGTCATTTTTATTTTTAAGAAATTGGCCAAGCTCTATTGCCACACAGTAGAGATTCTACTTTAGTTCAAAAACTGCAGATCTAGGACCTGAAGGACTTATGTGTCGCTGCTAAAMCCTTGCAGATGCTGAAGTAACATATTAAAGGACTGAATACTCATGTACTCATGACAACTTACTGAGTATTCCTGATAAAGTGCTGAAGGACTGACTCCTCAAGCTTATGCTTTCTAACAGGATATTTTAATATGCAGAAACAGTGAATATCCCATAGTACCAATGGAATTAAAGCTGTTAAAAAGATAAATATAATAACCTAGTAAAACATAGGCGTATCATTTTGGTAATGATTTTGATTACCTCTTGTCTATAAATTCAGGAAGCCAATATCTGAGAGACTGTTCCAGAATTAGGATCTTACTGTGGAAAAACACAATGGAAGTTGTCCATATTGCCTTTCTGTCTCAGTTTTCTGGTGGGAATTCAATAAGATGTAAGTAGGCTGCAAGCATCACTTTAAATTCACAGTAAAGTCTAACAGTTTCAAATGATGAGCTTTATTGTAATTCAGAATGAATCGAAATGTCAAGTTTCCCAGCACTGCTTTGTGTCTTCCAGTCCTCTTTCTGCTCCTTCATCAGAGTAAGACACATCAGAAACATATGCCAAAAAAGCCTGAAACAAAAAAGAAATGACTAATAGATACGCTGAGGTGACCTTTCACAGAGAGAAAACCAGAGGAAAATGGTCCATAGGATCAACATTACCCTTAAAGATGTGATCCAAATTTTGAACGTTCATTCTGTCCTTTCCATATAAGTATAGCATCTCCAGAATGATGGCTTGGAAATAAGTCATTTGCTTCTGCTCTTTATGTGAGATGTAAAACTTAAATTTGGATTTCAAATATATACTAAAGTGTGATAGTGGTGAGACGAAGAATGGGTTGACGTCATTTCTAGCAGAAACACAAGTGGTGGCGCACTTCAGATTCTGTTGCATATAGGCCTCAGCAGTTCTATTTGATGTAGCTTGTGATACCTCTTTCCCACATTCTGCTATTCACATTTGCTTTCTTTTACCAATTTTTTTTCTCACRACCTTGAGTTTAAGGAATTTTATCAATACATCTCTGTGCTTATCCAAAATGTTAGAGGTAGTGTCAGATGTCCTCTTGCTCACTTGAATCTTCGTTCTGTTAGAGCTGGTCATGTATTTAGTCAGAGTCACCAGAAAAGTTGAAGGGTATTTATCGTTTTCAGTTTGTTTTACTAAATTCCTGTGAAAATAAGAAAAGCTGGCTTGATTCTCTCTATTTATACATAGAAATAACTCTTGTTCACTGAATGACCCTTACCCTATAGATCCAGTCATCCATACCATGGGAAAAAAAAAATTGTTGTGTCTATTCATTTTCACTGGATGTCATCCAGAAAGCAGAAATATTAGCGCTTAAGTAATGTTCATCTCATGGTGATGAACTGCAATAAAGAACTCTTCATGTGTCGTAGTAAATCTGCTGAAACTTTTTCCCTTCTCTGAAACATAAAATCATTTGATATTTTGGCCCATGAGGGCACACACACACACACACATTCATATGCAAATGGAAATGCCAGCATTGTAATTTATAGAAGAATTCTTCAAACAGCAGTGTCAACATTTAAACCTACAAAAAAAGCCCTTCCCAAGGGAATTAAAGAAAATCAGAGCTATATCGCTTAAACAGTTAGGTTCAGATCCTGCAAGTTTTACTCACGTAAATGGTCTGTACTCATGCAAAATGGCCCTTTAATTTTGTTGATTACACAGGTGAGCAAGAACTTCATCTGAAGATAAGCAGTTGCAGAATCAGCTGCATTTTTAGAAAGCTGTCTCCTAAGAACATATCAGTCTATGTTAGCTGTGCTTGCTAGCGATTATATACAAATACGTTTGCATATTAATTACATTTTTATACAATGTTAGTATATAGCATATACATGCACATGGTATAAAACAAATATACCTAATAAAGCACATGTGTATGTCTATGGATGGGAATGTTCTGTCCCACAGCCCCTTGCTTTCAGTTTGTTTATAAGTGCCAGCAGCACATTCCCAAACTGATATAGAGGTTTGTGCCAGTACAAAAGAAAAAAACAATTAAACTATTTTTGCTTCTTTTTAAGCAATGTTGTCCATGATGTCCCCGCAAAGGGCCAGCATAAGTTCATCTTGAGCGCATTAGCAGAGGCCACACTAAAATAAAAATCCTTAAGTACTAGTCATTTTAAAGATAAAGCCTTTTCTCTTCTGTGTAAATTATTTCTGATCAACATACTGTTCTAAAGCACTTCCTCATTAGCATATTCTATAGCTTATTGTCTGACCCTGTCCACCGAGTACAATTGTGACACAGACTGTGAATATTCAGCACTAGGAGTCTGTAAATCTGAGTAAGTAATGACAAAGCCTCTTTAGGGAGAGTGAGAAGGAGGTGAGCTGAGCAGAATAATGGCAGTCCTGGGAAGGGGGGGTATTTTAATTTAATCAGAGCTACAGCAACTAGAAAAGATATTATTAAAAGGACTCACTCTCTGAAATATATGCTTTTTCAGATAAATACACAGTTCAAACTGGCATGCTAAATTGGCATCCTTATATCCACTCTGTTCTCTGGATCTAAGGAAGATTGATCATTTCACTTGCCTTTTATCTATATGACAGATCTGTGTGTGTGTGTGTATCCGTGTGTATGTACATGTAAGGTGCGCATGTGTGCACACAACAAGTAACAGAAAATAATGGCACTGAGGGAGGGGTTTTTGCTTTTTTTTAATGAAGTTGAAGTTTGTTTTTTTTTAATGGAGTGGTACCTAGTAGTCATTGCCCACTATTGTAAAAGCTAAGAAGTATTGCCTGTGTTTGCCCAGCCACCATTCTACATACTACAAGCACTGGGAAATTTCAATGACACAGCTTGGAATGGGTTCAGTGACCTCAATTATGCCCTCCCACCCACTCCAAACTCCTTTCAATTTGCAAAAAGCTTTAAGTGGACAAAACCCAGATGCCTTTTGCTTGTAGTTCAGTAAGAACAGATTGGGCATGTAGATTCTTGTCAAAGTGATGTATGTAGTTCATTTTCCATTAACTCTTTCTTAACTAAGGATTTTAAATTCTCGGTTCCAAGTCTAGCACTCTGCTCTGCTTTCTACTGTTTTTTAAAGTTCATTATGCCTACAGCATCGTTTAAAAAAATGAACCTTAAAAAGCCTTGGCTAGACATTGACAGATACAAAACAGACTGTATGTTCAGTTCTGCTTTTAAAGGCAATCACTTTTTTTTCTTTTTAAACACATTTCATATACAATAACCCATCCTATTGTCTAAGACAGTTCAAAAGCACTGACTAAATATAATCAATACAAACACAGGTTTGGGGGGAGAAAGAAATAATGGCTTGTGGAAATGATTTACTAGTCAAAACAAGTACGTGGGCCCTGATGACCTTGAGAGCTTGCTTGAGTTGGCTTGCTTAAACTTAGATTGCTTTTGTAATGTTGTGATATTGCCCCAAAGAGTTGATGCCCCTCCCCTCCCCCAGAACATTTCATTACACTCCCTTTCTCCCTCTCTCTGTCTCTCTTTCTCTTTCATTCTGCAGAAACATGTGCTGTCAATAACGGAGGCTGTGATCGGACTTGCAAGGATACCGCAACAGGGGTACGGTGCAGTTGCCCAGTTGGATTTACCCTGCAGCCTGATGGGAAAACGTGCAAAGGTCAGCTTCTGTTTGCTTTGCAATGCATCATTTGCCTTCAGCGGTTCCAGTACAAGATGTAAATATTCAGATATTTAATCAATACTTTGAGTTAAGGCTATTACTGGCATAGTGATTGCAATTGAGTTCATTAGCTTTCTCCTTCCCTAGTTTTTCTGTATTTGCTTATTTTGATCATTTTACTCTGTATTCATTAGTGGGTTTTATTACTGCAAAGAAATTAGATACAGGGGTCAAACTGTTTCAAACTGATCAGAGATTGAAAAAAAAAAAATCTTCAGGACTTCAAAAAACCTTCAGGTTTCAGAGAATAGTGTGAGACCTTTGTAGAACTTGAGACATCTCATGGTGTCTGAAGTTGTACTTTCAAAAAGCAACTTAAAAATCTTAACAAGAACTTTTTTACCTCCAGACAATCAAGTTATCATTAAGTGAGGCCGAGCAAAAGCAGCAGAGGTATTACTCAAAAAAAAATTCACACAAATAAATAATTGTCCATATTCACCTATTCAAATCATCAAAAGTAGCCAGTTATAAAGCAAAAGCAAAACCTAGACCATTTTTCCATTTTCATATTGATTTCTTCTCAGCTCCTTGAAAGAGATTTGCAGATTGACATCCAAGAGGACATGGCCTACATATTGTTGTCACAGAGAACACTTTTTGTCGCTCAGTGATTTAGCATAAGTTGACCTAACTTGCTAAGAAACTATTGGGACCATTTTCTTCAAAGTAACCAAAAACGTCAGAATAGCTCCAACCCAGGACTTGATGTTACCTAAAATAGTAAAACCCACAAAAATAAACAGAAAATGTGTGGTTTCCCCTTGCTCCAGGCTGAAAACTCCCAGTGCTTGAGCATGATCCTATTAGTATTTATAGAAATAACAGTCCATTTGCCTGTTTATTTGAAAATAAAACATTTAAACTGCCATTGCACACAATGTTAATAGTTAAGGGTGAGCACACATCAAAAATAAGTCATTTTACTTCAAGCCACATAAAAATAAATCTTCATTTTTACTGTCAGAGGAGCCATAGCAGAGGAGTAACACTGATTCCACCGAGTGTTTAAAAAGGAGGCATTTTAATACTGTAATGTACACCTAGACTTGATCATAATCATAATGTTTATTATTGAAACTACATCATGAAAATAAGATTAATTCTAAATTTAGGTTGCTTGCATTCAGAGGCTGGGCCATAGAGCTAGCATGAAACAATATTTATATAATAATCAAGTCTATAATTAGCACTGCAGACAAAATGAGATATCCAACTGATCCTCAACCCTAGTTCTAAGCTCTTTTGCATTTCTTTTCTTTTTCCCTCTTTTATGAGAATAAAATATAAGAAACAGAATCCACGTTATTTATGATGTTGCAGATTCTTTTTTGCTTTCTTACAATAAACAGCAACTGGAAATTCACTTACAGACCAATCAGGTCATTTATTTTTAACCTTTATTGATATTTTAGAAAACATCCTTCATCATAAAACAGTAAAATATGTGTTTTGCATTTAATTTAACTGAAAATAATAATTATCTATTGTATTGCACTGTGAGATTTCTGGGCTGGATTCTGCTTCCCTGAAGCCATCAGTGAAGCTTCTTCTGTAGATTATAAAGGCAATCCTAAGTCAAAACTGTCCTCTAAGATTTACATCTTCTGCATGTCAAAGGGAGCATTTCCATGGAGTAACACTGGTGCCTTCTCTGCTCCTCTTCCTTATAGGTAGATCTGGCAAAAGATTGAGGTGGGGGAGTTCAGTGTTCACATATTCTTTCCTTTGTGTTGTGTAGGAACCAAAAGAAAAGAGCAAACTTCTCAAGTTTTCTCCTTTGCTTTTTTTCCTTTACTCCCCTTGAGTTGACTGGCCAGCAGTTTCTTATATATGCAGTCCGTTGTTCCATGTATCTGTAATAATGACGTCGGCATGATAATAGAGATGGATTATCCATTGAGTGCCCTTTAAAGCATTTTCAGGGACCRTACAGCTATCACATGCTGTCTTTTGTGGACAGAGTTTCCAAGTCTATCAAACATCACAGTGCTTCCAAGTGAGGTTTTTCACAGAAGCATCATTTTGAGAGCGGCTGTATTTCTAAATATGGGAGAAAGATATGTCCCTATATGAAAGKAAAATACAGAGACTGGGCATGCAAGAAAAGCTGAGAGAAATTGGAGGGATAATTAATGTATTAACTGAAAAATGCAATTGTGGTTTGAGTGAAATGTTTAATATGTTTAGCTTGAAGTTAGCAAGTAATGTTGACCAAAAAGAATGTTTTGATTGGAAAGTCTGTGATTTTTAGTCCATTTTGGCATCTCCCTACCTATGGCTTTTTATATAGTAGAGCTACTATTTGAAATTATGTAGTTGCTGAGATTCAAGGGTTTTAAATAAGACTCAGAGAAGCATCCGAACTGCTGAATACTCCAAAGTGGACGTTGTGCAATTTATTCATCTGTAATTTTAGAAATAGACAGTTTCAGCTCATTTGTAGCTGATTTCTTCAATAGTGCGCTTTTACCATACTGTTATTTTATGGAAACCTATTGCCACTTCATTACTTTCTATTAGTGAATCAGTTAAATTAAGGAACATATTTATTTTTAAATTAATGAAACAATAATAAGATTATTTAATGTAACAAAAATTCCTAGGTGGCTCTGGTCAAAAATCAAGACTAGTCTGTTAGGCATTGTGTATGCATATAAAAGGTAAAAGAGTTTACTATCCAAAATGTTCACAGATTTTTTTAGTAGTTTGGAAGTTCATTAAAGGTTTAATATTGATGAAAACAAGTATGGATATAAAAGAAAAGGTGTTTTTTCAAAGAAAGAGTATATGCAGACATGATTTATTTGCCAAAAGATGGTAAATAAATCCCTCTAAATGTCAGTAATTGTTCCACACTTTGTTTGCAGTACCATAATTCATATTCTATAGCTCTATTGTAAAAGCTGGGATGGATTCAAATCACAGAGTATAAAACTGAGTCAGGACTGAAATTCTAATGTTTCTGCTGGCCCTTTCCCAATATATCAGAAAGTGGAAGGTGCAGGGAAACAAGTTACAGGTGATTTAAGAGACCAATCTTCAGCAGTTTTGCGCATCGAGCTCTTTCACAGGCTCTGTGGGAAGTGGGAGTTCATCGTACCTCAAAGAATCAGGCTCCTTTCATTAATGCAGAGTGTAGTCGAGTTTTTAGCAAATTTCAATAAAATAGAAGAAGGATTCTTGTGGAGAAAGTCTTAGCATGTGGAATACGTACAGGTAAGCTGGGTAGCCGGTAGGAAGACTATTGTAGAGGAAGATAGTTTTGATTTCTGTGGCCTAAACAGGATGGCTTGAAAAATCTTTTTGTATCTGATTCTTTCTCCCTTGTGTGATCTTGCACACAAATAAGAAGAAAAGTRTTGTCTGTGGGGTAGTTAGAAGGACCTTCAGTTGAGTTAATGGTGGCTGGGATGCAGATTCACTAAGCTTTTTCTGTTCCTCTTTGAAAGTCAGGCTCCAGCCCAAAATCTTCTCTCAGCTGGGTTGRTGCCAGTGGAAAAATGCTCCTTATTTCCCTTCACCTTTCTTATCAGCTGTAGACCATATCTCTTAAGAAGCCAAACCATGGAGGTCTTCATCAGCTAACAGAAGAGGAGACACATCCCAGACCAAAAGACTCCTATACTCTCCCTTTAATTAATGCTATTTAATTTCTCCTACCATTGTGACTGGGTTGTCCCAGCTCAATGTTGAGTTCATAATGTTGATTATTGTATTATGCATGACAAAACAGGATAGTTCATTTCCTGAAATGCCTACCAAATCATCCCTCATAAATCAACTAACAGACAGAAAGGGAGGGAGAGGATTAAATGACTTAGTAGCCCAGGGTCCTTATTGCCTCCTACCCACTTTTCAATATCCCTGATGTTGTGGATATCAGGGGTTCACTGGTCCCTAGCTCCCTGTTAGTTGGTTTCTGTGCATCTTCCCTGCTAAGTACCCATTTCATGCAGCCAGCCATAATCTGCCCTCAGTGAAAAGGTTTGTCTGTTTAGCGTTTAATTATATCAAGTACAACTTATGTAACTGATAAAGCAGGAGACTCATTTGAGAAAAGCTTGTGGGAATCAAAAGGAGTGAAGTCAGGCTAGTTTAATTTTTGAAGACTGTTTAAACCAGCTTCGAGCTGGATCAAACAATTTAGGACTTGGCTGCATCAGGGCAGCGACATAAGGATGTGGGAAAAGCTGGGCAAGGGGGTCTTATTTCTAGGATTTACAGGAAAGAAGGACTGGGAATGACTGTAAAAAACATCTGAGAGAAAACAGGAGCTTTCTTTGTGGGTACCCCAAGAAGTGAATTAGGGCAGGGGCTGCAGGCTTCTGGCAAGGTTTAAAATATAGGACAGTGTGGCTGATGTGCTCCACCTCTGCCTCAAGGATTTAACAAAGAAACGGTGCCCCCTGAGGCACTTTTGTGCCCCAGAATAATGCAACTTTGCACCGCTGTACACAAAGCCATAGCATGAGTGCACAAGGTGCAGCCCCCCCCTGAACTGCTGACTCAAATGGCAAAGAGGATATAGTTTTTAAGCGGTAGAAGCCAAGTGCAAATGCATCTGAAAGATTAATGGAGCAAAAGCCACATCTCAAATATGTTCTGTAAAGTGCCACCTAACTTTGCAGTGTCCCAGATGTTTTGTAATAACAAGATGTTTATTATTTTGTTTAACCAACTTGTTGTTTTGCATCATTTTCATAGGTAAGGTTGACAGTGGCATTTTGGAGAGGCAGATTCTCAGCTGGGCTAAAATATCCTTTTTTTTTTTTTAGCAGTGTGATATTACATTGATAATCTGCCCCCAGCTGTGGCTGAATACAGCAGTATTATTTCCCATGTGCAAATACATCCTTGCGCCATCCAGGTGATCTCATGGACATGTGCTTAGGAGACAGAAAGGTCCCTGCACATCTACATCTAAAGTGGGGGCATTTTATTTACTGTGCTACACTAAGAGCTCTTCTTAGTCCTCTGGCATACTGTTTAACTAGAGCAGTGTTATGCTGGGGTTATGTGACTGGATGCTGTTTAGGCAAACATTTCTTCTTCCTGCTGTCTCATTGCCATGGTTACCCAGCAATGTGGTGTGCTCTCCACTTTCTCGAAGCAGGCCCCCATCCTTTTGCATTCAGATGCAGCAGAGAAATGTGGCACTTACATGCTTAAATACTTGACTGTGCTGCAGTGGGAGCATCAGAAATGTCTTTGAATGGCTTGTCCACTAACTCTACTTTGTATCCTTCCTTCTCATTAAGAAATCTAGAAAAGAAAAGCAGAAGCATACAGACAAATGAACGATTTCAAAGGCCTAAATCAAAGTTTATTGAAATAACAGGAATTTTTGCATTGGTTTTATTAGATTGACATAGTAATTGCCCCTTTTGATCATTCTTTCATTGCAGGCTACTATGTCAGGAGAATGCATTCTAAATTATTTTTGGATACAAAAAAGTGAAATTTTGATAGTGAATTAAATTTTTAAAATGGAATTGTTTCCGTGAGGAAACTATTTTGTTACAGAATGAGTTTCAATTAAGCAAAATATGCCATGTTTTGTTAAATGTGAACTGAAAGGTTTCATTAAATTAAATCTGTAAAATTAATGCTTGACATCAGTGTGGTATGAGAATATGACTCAGATGTTGAAGGCTTTCCTCTCTTTTCATTCAAAACTAACACTAAGTGAAAAGCTCACAATGAACAGTTTAGCTGGCCAATTTGGCTTCATTTCCTGGCTACAGAATATCTGTGAACAGTTATGATTTCCTCCATCATTTCATTAGTCAAAATTACTTAAAATTTGTTTTACGTTTTTCTCTAAATTGGATTAAATTGATTAAAGCTTTTAGAATGGCATCTTGTCAATTCTGATCAATTCATGCAAAAATGAAAATGTTTCTTCTTTGTTGGCAGGGAGCACTAGAAAGAGTGTAGGTGATATTTGTTGTCTGCCTTTAATACAGTAAAGTTGCTAATTCAGTACATCAAATAGCGGCTTGCTTGAGTTATGATATTGGCTTTGTTTGACTGTGATTGATTGGATAAGTTTCATGGTAGCATATTTTTTTCACTGATTGACTGAATGTGCAAGATTTGCAGGAGGAATAATTACCTATGCTGAACTAAGGTTTTGCTTTGTTATATCCCTGACTCAATTTTGACTTTTTTTTATATCCCTGTGCAAGATAACCTGTGTAAAATATATGTATCAGTCAAGTTTACACCAAGGCAAATGGAACTAAAGTGGCACATAAGACCACACTTTTCACATCATATAGGTGTCTTAACACCTTTAAAATCAAGTCTATAGGTTTGGAGCAGGCCTTCTGAACTAAGATGGGTTTCACCTAAGAGGTAAATGCAAGACAGGCACAAACCCTGTTAGACAGAATTCATGTGAATGAACTTTTTTTTATCTTTTTGGTTTGGGCAGTGTTGATCCATTTTTCTCCCTTAGCTATGTAGAGACCACCTTGAATGTAGTCACCTAAAAGCTTTCCTCAGGTTGATTTCTCACAGAAAGCTCTTAGGTTTTTGTTTAAGCAAGACATCATTTGACCAAAGGTATACATGACTTAAAAACCACAAAGGTTTCATGAATGCCTAAATTACATTAGAGAAGAGATCACTAAAATAGCATGCTGCAAAGCTAGACCTAAGTTCCCTGTTGAGTTGTATAACTTCCACTTGAAGGTGCACCATTACAGAGTTTATCTCTGTAATTAGAGTTATCCCTCTTATCGAGGGACCTAAATTCCCAAAGGACCTAAGCTGCAAAGTTCGAATCAAGAAGCTGAAATCTGAATTGCAATGAAACTGGCCACCTAGGCCTTCTCTGCTTGGTTCATGTAATCAGGCAGGTATTCTCCTGCCTTCTGGGTCAGAGAATTTGTGGAAGGGGAAGGTGGTTTGCTCATCTCCCTTAGCTGGAACAGTTACCTTGAGGGGGGAGGATGTGGAAACCTTCCTCATACTGAGGAAGAGGTGGGATTTGAACCGCAGGCTCTTCCATCTAGGTCAGTATGCTAGCTGCAGGTTTCACTTCCTTGTTCCAGGGCAGAAGGGGAAGAAAAAAGGATTGGTAATAGTAAGAAAAGAAGGGGGCTCATATCCATTAATGAATTGTCTCTTCAACACAGCGCAGATGGGTGGGGATCTGTGCCTGACCTTTCTCTATCCTTCCTTGACACTATTTCCTAACTGATTTGGCTCTGTTGCCTTTGGTAATCATATTGTGGGCAACTCGTGTGCTGAGCAAGGAGCTTAAGCACCTAATCCAGGACTAAGAATTGCATTAGAAAACAGATCACTAAAACAGTGTGCTGTAAAGCTGAACCTAAGTTCCCTGTTGAATTTATTCACATATATTAGCATTTTAAATTATAAGGAATTTAAATGATCTCCTCCTTAAGAGTGCAAACCTCTAGAATTTCCTTACAGAGGAAAGTTCTGCTCATAGCTGCTGGGACTGCTCCTACCTGAGATTCGCAGTGCACTTTCTGTGCATCTCCCGTTAGCACTGTCCCTTAGTGATACCTATAATACTCCACACAGTGAAAAGGAATTGCTGCCTGTTCTACATGACATGGTGTTAGTGTCAATGGATATTGCCTTGGCACCCAGAACAGCTCTTGGGAGGTACAAAAAGAGGTTTTTCCAGCTAACTTTTCTCTAGCAGATCAGATTTTTTTCACACGTGAAGGTGTCAGTTTAGCTTCCTCCACTTTGGACACATACTGTTTTTCAGGAACATAAAAAGTTTCAGCTATTACCATTTTCCAGTGCTGTCTTCAATGGGAAATAACATACAGGCAAATGGCCTGAAAGAATAAACTCAGATGAAATAGGCAGCTGGCAATCATCTCCTCCACTGCAGTCAGAGTGCTGTGGCACCAGCAAATGTCAGCATAAATGTCAGTCACAAGATTACAAGCAGTGGTGGGTCTTTTGAAAAAGACCTCTGGCAAAGCCAGAAGGGGCAGAGACCTGCTTGTCTTATTTCCTTTTCTTCTGATCACATTTCCCTCAATAATTGCAGCATCTAAAATGGTCATTTACTTCTGTGGCATATCTTTAAGGTAATTTATGTAGTTAATAAAGCAGTTGTATTATTGCTTTTAATACTGGTTCATACATTGCTGGTTGATGTCAGAGTAATTTGGTGTACAACAGATTGAATATTGCTAATGTTCTACTGGTATGTTGCCTTGTATTCATAGTCTGGCTTGGAAAGTATTATATGGAAAAAGGTTCCTTTGACTTACTCTCAGTCAAAGGTACAGTGATGACTAGTGAGAGCAGCTTTTCATTTAAGCTATTAAGTAGCTTCTCTTTGCTTGCTGCACATAAATAAAGCTATCTGGTTGGACTGCTCTGGGATATCCCAGAGCAATAGTATGCATGTTCCTTATAGTCTGTGAAAAGTAACTAAGGGAAAGACAGGATTACTCTCAGCAGGCTTAAATTTACTATTTTGGTATCTCTAACAAATACAAATCTTTGCAAACAGAAGCAGATTGAGATACATGGAGTGCTTAGACCTTCCATGAAGAAGCTGACCTGAGCAGATGGAACATTTTAACCAAGATTTCCATGAGTGGCAAGTGATGTGAGCTTTTAAGGTGCTCAGCCAGATACCCTTCAGGCTTTTTAAGGGAAATTTTCTCAGGCATTTCTGAAAAGTGGATCTTAGTGAAATCTCACTTAAGAACCTCTGAAATGAAGGCAGTGAAAATTACTATTTCCTTTTAAAAATACAGGTTGTCATCTTCAGGCCTTTGTCTGCAACTCTTTATCTTCCTTTGATCCCCAAGGCCCATATTGCCCCTGCCATGGACACTGAACTAGAAGCTCTGTCCCATCTTCTGTGCATCAATTCTCAATATGCTTCAACTTTGACTTTGTGCCTTTTACTTCTTTGAGGAATCCCATGGCATCACATTTTTTTAGAATATGGTCGGAAGAATAGGTTACCTCAAGGTAGAATAGGCACATCAGCGTTGGTCACTGCTGATGGGGTCTTAATATTACATGGCTAAGCTGCCACTTATTTGCACAGGCTTAAAGGTATGTGCATTGGGAAATAACATGGAACAGCTAGCACCCTCTGAACTCATATCCTATTGAAATAATTTGCTCATAAGCACATGCCAATAGACTAATCCCAGCCTATAGGATATCCACTTTACTTACCACCTGAACTGGGTTACCCATTCTACTTCCCTTCAGAGTCTGACCAATGAGGAATAAAGTGACTCTTAATCTCAACAACAGGAACACAGCATAAGAAAAAGAATGGATTTTTATACAGTGGTCCAGACAGATGTGTATTCTCCATTCACATGCTATAGTCAATGCAGGATGAAATTAAAGTTTCTGTCTGGTTTCTTTCTACCATCTGTGACACTTCCTCAGAAGACTTTCCTGCTCCGGGGGTTTCAGACTTCCTTGATTTTTGGCAATACCAAACCATAGCCTGTTTTCTCAAAGCCAGTGTCCACAAGCTGTCTGGAGTCAGGAGACAGAATTTTAGAAGTTATTAAAGTATGTGTATTCTCTTAATAACCCTTAAGTGTTTACTGAGTAGGATTATTTTGAGGTATTCTTTGTCCCTGATGGCTTTCTCATCAACTTAAAACAACAGTAAACTTCCCAATAGTCAAATCAAGATCCATTTTTCATAATTTGTTCTACAGCAGCTCTACTTCCATCTGACTCTTACATAACTTTGCTTTCAAGCTGTAACAGCTTACCCTCCCAGTGTTTGTATCTAGAAGTAAGCGCATGTTCATATATAAACAGCATTTGAATTTGCATCTTTGTATGTGTAAGCAAAAAGCTATCAGAAAACAAGAGATCAGCTATGATCACAAACCACTACAGCCAAAAATCAAAACCAAAAATACCTTTGCTCTGTCCATGCTGAACACAGAGCAAAGAGCCAAAGCTGAATTTATAACAGAATTCTGTGGCTGATGCAAAAATCCAGGTCTGACTGACTGTCTAGTTTGCAGGAGCTGAAAGGGATTGAAGTCAGATACAAACAATTTTTATTCTAAAAACAGGAAAAAAATCTTAAATGCAAAAACTTCTTATATCTTTGCATACATAAACTGCATGATACAGAATGGAGAATGGACAGAGGAACATGTTAGCCCTGCATATAGAAATCAGCACCTAAATAAATTCATGAACAAGAAACTGATGTGAAGAAGGATGGTAATGAAAATGCAGGTCCTACAGTAACCAGAGCAAAAGTGAGCATTTTCTATATATCTGGTGCTGTGCACCACCAGGAGGAAAAGAGAAATCAATTACAAATGGCTGAATTTCCTTTAAAAAGCCTCTGACAAACAGGCCCTGACCATTTTCCACTGCTTCTGCACAGTTAAAGATCCTGGAGATCACATGCCATTTTCAGGAAGCAAGCAGATAGCTTCTTGGCAAAAGGCAGCAGAAAGAGAGTGACTTTCAAACTACTTAACTGACCTATAGAAACCAGCAGATTTTCTTGGTAGATCTTGCAGCAGCAGCTAAGGATCCCCCTGTCTTCTCCTTTCTAATCATCTTCCGAGAAAAATCCGTATGATTAAGAAAATAGAGGTCTTTGTGCCAAAGAGACAAAGCAAAAGCAGCCAGTGGGTGATTTAGGAATATAAAACAATGGATGTAGCTGCCTAACTGGAAAAAAAAAAAAGAAAGAAAACAACTCTAAACTAAAGAAAAAGGAAGACTTTTGTGATGGAAACAGTGGTCCTGTTGAATGCTTGAGTACTTGGCAAGAGCTTCTGAGAACACACACTTTGTGACTTCTTTGGAAAAGCACAAAGAAGAGGACTGTGTTGAAGTACAGCCCAGGAAATGCTTCTACAAGGGATTCCTCAACATATGAGACAGCCATATACTTGGGCTATTCTGCAGAGATAACGGGTAGACTTGCACTTGGTAAGAGTGGAAGATGCAAGGGAAATTTTCTAAGTATACCACATGTGAGTGACAAAAGGAAGACTAAAGCCAAAAGAGAATATTAAAAAACAGAGATACTTCTGAAGTTATTTTTGTTGCTTTGGTAGCACTTGACCAAGGCATGAAATCAAAGGTGTCAAAAAACATAAACAACAGGATTCAGAGAGGGAAAACTGAAGGACTGTGATAGAAGAGCAGTGGTCAAGTTCAGTTTGTCAAATACCTGCTTATTTTAAAAGAGATAGAGAAGACTAGGAAATCAGACCAGAGCACTAGCTCCCACGTAACTACAAAACCTTTTTCAAAATAGCTACCTAAATGTGGATTGAGGAAGCAAATGTGAAAGCCTATCTGCGATAGCCTTATTGCTGGGGCCACAGTCACCTCATGTGATTATACCAATGTCATCCAATCTCAAGATGAAGAACAAAGAAGATCAACCCAGTGTGAGCAAAGCAGTTATGGCATCTGGTGGACAGCTGCTGAGTGCAGAGCTCTGTGTCATGCCCAGTGAGGGAGCCATGGTCATCTGGATCAGTGCTGCTACCCTGGAAACAGCAGTTTCAAGGCTTTGATAAGACTGGGAGATGACAGAGAATTAATATAGGATTCTGCTTTTTCCCCACTTCTTTAAAGAAAAGAGGGATTTGACTGTAGTCAGTGCAGAGGGGAATCTGACGTGGGGTTTGTGGTAAGGTGACACAGAGAGCGTTTGACTAAGGGGCAGAGAGAGGTCGACAGAGGTTGTGGTTTGGTTTTCTTTACGGACAAGGTAGTATCAGTAAAATCATATGTGCTAGAGGAAAAGGAGATGTTGGGGAGAGAGAAAGATGCTGGTCACCAACAGGAAATGTGGGGGAGTCTGGGGTGGGAGAGCACAGCAAGCTCTTGGGGGTAGGTGGCTGAAAGTGGCCAAATGAGAGGAAATTTAAATTTTAGATACCAAAACAGGTGAAATGTGTCAAAAAGAAGAAAACAATGAAATACAAAGAAAAGAAGAGAAGGAGAAGCTGAGAAATAGAGCTAATGACAACATCTGCATTTTAACTGTTGCTGCAAATTCATCTAATCCAGAATGCATGTGAAGAATTCACTGGCCCTTTGTTTGGGGGATTTTCTATTTTTAGTTAATAACATACAATTCATTTGTCTATTGTAGACTTGTTCATGACAGACAAATATAATATAACAGATTATCTTCCATTAAAAAACTGCAGACTTGGGTCAGCTGCCATCTAACTCATTCAGTTTTGTTCCCTCCCAAGGGTTCCATCTATCCCGACAAAATAAATTCATATGTACAATGTTAGGATTTTTCTCATGACTAGGTAATATCCCTGTTCCCTGGAAACTTGCAGTTGTTATTTGTCTTTGTGAACCTCCCCTTTGAAAATGCCAAATCCTTTAAATTAATGCTTGGGAGGGTCATATTTTGCATTTTAGTTGTTGAAAAGACCTTGCATTTATTCAACAATACAGAGGTCCCTGAGGATCAGCAACCACAGTTTATTATGTAAAAGTGTGCTGTGCTTTCTGTAATTTGGGGTTGACTGCTCACATAATCATAGCTACCCACATTCAAAACTTATAGTATTTTTTTTCTTCTTCTGTTATTACTTTTTCATCATAAAATTCAGCTGTTTCTTTATATGGCTAGATCCTGCTCTCAGTGAAGTATTTGTCTTCACTGGTACAGGACTGATCCCGTGTTGGTTAAAGTCATGTCTTCAAAAGTTTTGGAGAGTTAATTTTTGGTCACCAGCCAGTTTTCTTTGATCCGTTACCAGCTATGAGGGATTTGAATTATCATGGGTTAATTGTATTCAGCTGTCCTTTTCAGCAGGAGTAGCTTTATTGTAGTAAAGCCAACATAGTTTCAGTGGGATTTCAGAGAGCACAGATCACTGAACTTCGATGTCTTCAACTGTACTTATTCAATATCAATTTCATTTTTAAATTTTATTTAATTAAACAAAACACATGTACAGTAATTTTTAGATGCAAACTGAAATCCTTGGAAATAGGCACACGGCTTTCCTGATCAGCTGGCAGTTCCAAGGTGAAAAATGAAAATAACTCAGATTAAAGGTAGGTCAAGTTAATATTCTCAATCCAGAAGTTCTTGTACTTTGGTCCAAGGCTGCACATTTGCTTACTTGCCCCTGTCTCTGGGCAGTGCTCTTCATTGAGATTATGTGGAAAGATTGAATACTGTAAGAACAAGACGCTGTTTTTTACTGAGACCTAGTACAGAGAAGGTATCCAAGGATTTCAGCTCAGCCAATTTTGTCTGACTAGTACCTCAAGAGACACTGAATCCCCTCCTTTCCTGTAGCCATTGTGTGTAGCCTTCAGGAACACAAGTAGTTCTTCTCCGTCTCAGCTCCTCCTAAATAAAATACATATACATTAAACATAGAATTATTATGGTAATTGTGGCTGTGTAAATAATTCAGGTAGATAAGTAGTCAGTCCAACATATTTGCACAGTTCTGTGCCCTCATTTTAGCCACACTCGCCCGGTCAGTCTGTACTCAAACTGTCCCTGTTACCATCAGAGTTCTACATTGTCCAATGTACTTGCCTTTCCAGCTGCCCTGTAAAACAGGGAGATGGTTTCTGTTGTCCCCATGTACAGATGGGAGTCAGCTCTCTAACTCCACAATTTTTTCTCCCTCTCCAGCATTTTATAAAGGGCACTTTCATTAATGAAATCTTACAGTGACAGGAAAATTACCTGTATTTTCTAGGATTCCTACTGCTTTTTTTTTTTTTTTTTTTTGCATTTAGCTCAGTCTAGACAGTAAAAACTATCAGTATGTCTCTCTGTCTCCAGTGCACTTCACGTTCTGGTGTCACAGTCTAAGACAGCCTGCACTGTTTGGGTTCATAGCATTGCACTAACATGTTTTTAAGTTTAAAAAAGAATTCTGTGTTCAGCAAAATTTTTAGATTAAAATCCTCTCTTTTCATACTAGATTTAGTAAATCCCTTCCCTTTCACAAATGAGAAACCAGGGCCTAAACTATTCTGACAGCATTTCTAAGTTTTTCACTTCCAAAGCTTTTTGTGTTTTATAAATCTAATTAACTGTAATAAGAAAATAATAGGACATAATGTTTGTTTTACAAGGTGATTGATCTCTTGGCAGCCTGGCAGACTCTTTTATTGATTGGTTGGTGAATAATGTCAGAGTGGATATGTCCTCGAGGAGAATAGCTGACACCTAAATCCATACGTGACAGATTACCATCTGTGTTGGAAGACAGGTTTCTTCGGGAAATTGCAAAGATAACAGGTGAAAATGGAGAAAGTGACATGAGGGAAATGTGTTGAAACCTGTCTCAACCTTTCCATGCTCTAAGAGCATTTGCACAAAGCTCTCTATTTTGTGGGCAGCGTGTTTTCAGGATGAGGGAGATTAAAATTTAATTACACTCATTCCTGTCTGCCCAGTCTAGTTTGAATTCTGTTAATTAGGGAAATGCCTTGCCCCACAACCTAGCCATGAAGCTAATTAAACAGAGAACCTTCAACTGCTACTTAGTGGAAGTTCAGCTCAACAATGATTATCATACATTACAGTTAATTAGCGCTGTGGGAGGGAAAAATGAGGATGTCGCTGAAGTGCAAAACTCAAATAAGAGGTGCTGCAATAGTGCCTTATTTCATTTTGTAGCTATCTGGTGCAGGGAAGTCACACACTACCATTCCTGCCTCAGTTTCACATTTGTTAAATAAGAATTAATTAAACTTATCTCTCCTGCAGAAGTGTTCCGTAGGTTTAATGTAATGAAGTTGATAAGATGCTGGCCTTTGAAATCCTCAGCATTGCATAAACAGAATTATTTCTCCTTGAGACATGCAAAGCATGTTAAAGGCAATGAGCTGTGTCGGGAGAGCACAATCACAGGTACAGTGGTGAAACAGCACAGGCACTTCCTAAAGTAAAATATGCCTGTACAGTTCTGCATTTATTCACAAAATCTTCCAGGGCAAAGCACTCCCAGCATGGAACAGTAACATGCTGCAGTATCAAGCCATTCAAGAACCTAGGCCACAAAGGAAAAACAACTTTAATTTGACTAAACTTTTGACTTTAATTAAAAATATCTTGTTTAGTTAGTATAATCCATTTTAAAGGGCTGGTGCTGAAAATATTGAGTGATAATTACTGATATCCCATTATACAGAAAGAGTAGAGATGTTACAATTTGCCCAGACTGCTAGATAAACCCATTGCAAAACTGGAACTAGGACTTATAACTCTCTCTAATCTCACAGGCAACAGCTGGCTTGATGTTTTCAGAGGTTGGGGGGAACAGTAGAACCTGAATTCTACTTTGATTTGGATTTGTTCACAGTGGCACTGAATCCAATGAGTCTGAGGATATGAAATTATCTTTATAGCTTAATAAAGTATCCCTGGCATGCATTATTTACAATATTATGGAAAATATTATTTAAAACATTACAGGTGTAGCCTGATATGCTATGTTTATGTTAATCCAGAATTACTTAATATATTTCAAGTTTTATTCTGCAGTGACATGCAAATAGTAAAACAGTTGCAATCTGAGCATCAGTGGCTCTGGTAATATTTGTAATGCAGAGCAGCATGTCGTCATGTGTTTTGTGCAAGCCTGTACTGTTTGGCACATTGCCTAAGCAAGGTAGCCTGTTGGACTGTGCAGCAGGATGGGATTCAGGGGTGGATAAATTAATTTGTTTTTCTGTGCCTCTGTTTCCCCATTTCTAACGTGAGGTTAAAATGTTTTGTGGCCTGTTTTGCAAAGTACTTTGTGGTCTGCATGCATCAGGGAACTAATACCTGTGTCGACAAGGCAACACTGTTCACGAGGTTTGGGGATCAGTGGTGATTTTTAAAAGTGCGAGGAGAGAGAAAGGAAAGGAAAGGAAAGGAAAATGACATGAGCAGGGAATAAAAAACTAAGAAGAAGAATTAGACTAGCCTTCTTCACAGAAAATATGTTTGTTGATGTCCACTGTATGCTGACAATAGCATTAGTAATCCTAATAGGCTGTCTTTAATAAAAACAAGAAAGGTATGAAGCTTTCATAATTATTTTAGGTTGATCTTGGAGTACATTGTTTTCTTGGAGCTAGGTAGCATTTTAAAAGTGCAAAGGATTAGACAGACACAGTTTGTTCAAATATTTGTCCAGCCATTGAAAGGAGAAGCCTCTCTTCCGGCTGTGATGAGGCTTTGGAAATCTCCATAGCCATCATTGTTCAAGAGCTAAGTGACAACTGCGTGTTGATTACCCTTTCAGTTGCCTTTAAGCAGCTTATGTGAAATGTTAAGTTCTAAAATGCCCCAAATCCCTGCTTTTTAATTTGTACACACACACACACACACACACCCTGGTCAGAACCAGGTCCTTCCAAACATGAATTACACTGAGCAGAGCTTAAAAAGGTATGGGTGGAACAGCCCTAGTCATCCCCATTCATCTTCACAAGGACGTGAAAAGGAAAATAACAGATTGTCAGTTCCCTCTAGTCAAAATGTAACTATGCAATTTATCACAAAGCACCTGTGTTTTCTGCTCCTTTATTTAAAGCTGTAAAGCTGTATTTAAAGCTGATTCCACTGCCCTCCAGTAGTTTGAGATGCTCAGAAAACAGAATAATCACACACATAATACAACTCTTTATTTCAGAAACATTTTATTTATTCCTCCTTCATTCTTCTAAAAAATATTAGAAGAATGCCTCTTCTATTCTTCTAAAATAAGTTTACGAGTATCCAAAAGAATATGGAGAGCTTTGTGGAATAACTATGAAGAAGGGACATTTTAAAAGAATATTTGGATCTATGTTCCAAAATTGTGAGTTATTAGCCAAATGCCACAAGGTTGTAGGGTCACATAGGCAGACCTAGAGACTAGCCATGCTTGACTTCATCAACATGTCTGTCCTGATGCCAGGCCTTTGCTTGTGGGATTCACTGCAAGATTGGACTTGCTTTTAAATACACACATAGAGATGACAGTGAGCCACTGAAGCTGGAGTGGAACATTCCCGCTATTTGGGAATAGAGAGAAGACCCACGATTTCATTCTGGGTCCAGACCTGCCCACAACTTTTGTGGGGGCATTTCTAAGCTGCATCTCCAGACCTAATATTTCTGATTGCTTTTTTTCCCAAACACCATGACTTTTAAGAAGGTTTTAGCTACATTTGTGCAAATCTCATGTTTGGTTTTGTTTATTGTTTTTAATTGCATTAAGGGAAAAAGAAAAACTGAACCATTTTCAGGGCTAATAGGTCATGGTTTAAAAGCATGGGTGCACAGTTATCTGTTATGCCATACCTTCATCTGACAGTTTTGAATAGTAAATTCTAATGCTTCTGTGTTTTTTATTGGTCTGCGTTTTCCATTTCTGCATGTCCCATTGTGTTGGTCACATCATTTGGCATTTGTAGCAGATCAGTTGCTTGTATGAGCAAAATATCATTTAACAATATGGACTTAATTAAAGTCAATCCCTTTGGGATTTGGCATTAAAAAAGATCCTTTGGGATTTCATTGCTAAGGCATTGTAAACCCATCAGACCCCCTAGTCTGCATAGCTGGAATAACCAGCAGGTTGTCCGAACACTCTGGTTATCAGGACATTTTACATACACACCCCTGTGGAGGAGTACAGCCATTTATTTATAGTCTTGCATTCCTGGGGATATGGGGGAGCAGACCACTGTGGAAAGTTTTGCCATTTTTATGCAACTTGTATCATCAGTTGAAAAGGATCCACTTCAGGACTTTGTATGAAGACCCCAGCTTTATGATTCTTCAGCAGACAGTCCCACTAAAGTACAGGGAGATTTTATTGAGTAATTTCCAAGTGGATAGAGATTCAATGATTGGTTTTCACTGTATTTTCTTTCCTTACATGGCAGACAGACATGTCATGGAAGCATAGTCTCTGTGCAGTTCACAACAGACACTTAACAAGTTGGGTACCAGTCAGTTTAAAGATAAATGAGACCTCACCTTCTCACACAGTGGAATCATTTATTTTCACATAGCTCATAACAAGAATTATTTACAGCTATGGAAAGAAAAATAGTGGGGGGATAGACTTGGTGCAATTTCTGTGAACTAATTAGACATGATACGGTTGGACATTGTTCTCTTTCAAGTGAAATGCAGCAATGCTCTGCTCTCCATAGAGTGAAATAATTTTTACACGCCTTGTCAGTCTTGCTATAGCCATGGAAAGAAATACAGTGGAGGCAGAGACATTGGCGCTATTTGTGTTATTTAGAATGTTTTTGCAGCTAACAGTTTTGACCTCTGTTCTGTTTTGACGGTCCTGGCTTCAAAAGGCCATGTCATGTATTCCAGCTAGAAGAAATGAAAAAATACCTTCTTTTCCTATGGACTTTCCCTTGCTTCACCCAAATCCTGGTTCAGAATTAGTCCAAAGAATTGCTGGTGTAAATCTGATATGCCTCATTGTCAGTAGAGGTACAATGATTAACAGCTTCAAATCTACCCTCAGAGGCTGGCAAGGTTTCATTTTTGTCCCTTATGGTCTCCAGAGACCCTGCAAAGAAAGTTAATGAGACTGGAATTTGGAATTTAACATGTGAAATTTAGGGGTCATCATTTATAACATCAGTCCTTAACTTCATCTTCCTTAACTTTCCTTAACTTTCTGCTTCAAGCAGTCTCAGTCAGGCAGCAAGAGTAGCCCAGAGGTTATGTTGTTCTTATCATGGGTAAAAGAGACCTTTGTGATGGATGACTACTGTGTGTGTTTATGATGCATAACATATTAGTAAATTTAATTTCACAGTTCCATTTGTCCAAAAGTTTTGTCAGGACAAGCTTAATCTAGACTATAGTTAGGTACACCTGAGCTGTGCAAATGGATGGAACAGTTGAGGTTATCCATCATCGGACCTATAATGCAATCCCAGTTATGCATACTGGAGTTGGGGCAAATCATTGCTAAGAATGGAAATGCCAGCATGGGGAAAGTGGGCCAACAAGCCTTGTGCTTCCTCTGCTCAGCTGGACCAGTGCTGATGATCACAGCTGAAACCAAATGGGTTTTTGCCTCTCATCTTATGATATCCTGTAGAGCTGTCCAGAGTTTGCTTTTCATCAAATTTATCAGGTTTGGGAGCCTGAGGTTATTCGCTCTTGGTTCCTCAACTTTAGTTACCAAAACTGGAAGACCATAGACAAGCAAGACTCCTACCATTAGCTCAGTTTGAGAACTCTGTTACCTGAGACATAAGGATTTCACCTAGCTTTGTGCAAAGCACTTAGGTCCCAATTCTACTGCTACATCTGTTACCTATCATTGTACCCTCAATCTTCTAACAAAATTGAATGCAAAAGCCAGTCCTTTGCAGAAACAGACACAAAATTAGAAAGCAGTAGTATTAGTTCAGATGGCCTCAGCTTTCTTTTCTATTTGCCACAAGTGCGCCTCATGAGCAAACCTTTCTAATGATGTACACTGTTCTTGCTCTCCTGAATAGTATATCATCCTGAGCGTATTTCTGTCAGTGTCAGTGCAGCAAAGTACTGTCCAGAAAGGAGGGCAGAATTTGCCTCTCAGCTATTAGAATTTCTAGATTTACCTCCTAACTCACCCTCTTGCTGCCATATGTTGCTGCTATTTATATTTCATGTGCAGAAATAGTAAGAATCATACTATTCTCCCATATTGGTAATCGTGTTTTCAAAAATGAATGATGTCCCCTTAAAGTCATCCTAAATTCAAATTGATTTTTTAAAAAAGCCCCCTTCATTCACCAGTACCATGCTGTCTTTGACAAATTGCCTTCTCCAGATATTAGCTCTTTTGGCACCTAGATTTGCATTTTGCAAGATTTGCTTTTTAATTGGCGAATTGTTACCTCAAAGTTTCAAAGCTCTTTTATTGAGAGGCTTTTTAATAAGGAAGAACACTCTCCACTCATTTTTCTGAAAGATAGTGGTTTTGCTCCCAGAAACGTGCAGCGAAAGCTCTATGACATATTACTCCTTCACTGTTTGCATCTCTAAAAAGAGCTACATTTTTAACACTAGTCTTCCCCTGAAAAAATAGTGTTCCCTGCTCCCATACAGATCAGCAGTGGTTCCATAGTTCTTTAACTGGGGGAGGATGGAAAGGTGCCCTGTATTTCAAACAAGGTTCTGTAACCTATTATATATCTAGTGCACAAGCTCTTATGGGATGGAAAAGGACTGGTCATTCCAGTTCTTCAAAAGCATTCGGAGAAGTTATAAGGTGGAGGAAGCAGAATAACCAGCTTGAAGTTCAGAAGAACAGAGATCTTATCAAGTTCTTCACTGCATTTCATAGTCATTATTTAAAGTAAGAGACATTGATCCTGTTCTTCATATATATATATGTGGCTTTCAAATAAAGGCAATAGTTGCTCTGCCTGCTGAACCACAGAAGGAACATCTCAAATGCACTCACAGTTGCCCTGCATTAACAGTGAATCAGAAAAGTTAGACACACAAAAATGGGTGTTCAGTGACAATGTCACTAGCATATAATACTAAGTACAATAGTCTTTATTTTAATTTTTTTATGTGTTTTCAGCTTTTTATAGCACGTACGTAAGGTGAGGAATTAATGTCTCACACAGGCTGAAGTCTTCTGTTAGGCAAACCACTAGATCRAGAAAGAAACTTCCCTGCATTTTTTTAACATCAAAAAGTGCCTCAACCTGGGTCATCTGGTGGTTGCATTGCTGGGAGAAATACTTTTGTCTCCAGAACAACTCAGCCCACAACTTTTTTGTAAGCCTTGCCAGAAAAGGTTGGGAAAGGGTACGTCTGGCCAGCCTGACTTCTAACAGAGACAGCAGCCTCTTTGGGGAGCTGAGTAAACTTCTATATTCCTGTCCTGAAGTAATCTAAGTGCTGTCGTGAACTAAATCTTTGCCCATTCATTTCTTGCAGACATTGATGAGTGCTTGGTAAACAACGGTGGCTGTGACCATTTCTGTCGAAACACAGTTGGCAGCTTTGAATGCAGCTGCCAGAAAGGCTATAAACTGCTCACAGATGAGCGGACCTGCCAAGGTAAGATGTCATTTATTTTACTCTTTGTGCAATGAGGATGTTAATTTCATTGGATTATTTTAAATTGAGTCATTTATACTATAGATTTTAATCATACTGTCATAGGAAGTAAAGCTAGAAAAGGCCTACTAAATTTCCATTTTCTGGGGTTGGTTTAGAAGGTTTTTGAAAGTGTCTCATGTCGATGTTTTTAGTAGTAGGAATGTCAGTGTCCTGCTGAAGCAGAAAAATCCACGTGGTGTAGTGCAATAAGCACAGGCAAAGAGCCTTACAATCAAGTCCTCTAACTGGTATGATCTTTTGGGGACAGAGGCTTATCTCATTTATGCTGAAGTCATTTGGAGTAACCTATTGGAACCCAGGGTGTGCAACAGTTAAACTACAAGAAGAGTCTGATCTGTGAGCTCACCTTTGATAAGATCTGTTTATGCAGGGATAATGGAAGTATTTTGTGAGAATTTGCATGAAACATATTTTATGTCATCTGTTTGTGTGTGTCATGACTGGTTCTCTAATTCATATGATATACGTTCCATGACCCGATAAGTGCATAACCATTTCCAATATAAGTAGTAAGAATATGCCTTTGAAGAAATGACATTTTAAACATTTGAACTCTATAATTCTACTCTATGAAAGTCTTCTAGAAAAGGCTACAAGCATGAGCATGCATGATTAGAGAAGTGGAAGGAGGAAGTATTCCAGGAAACTTTTCTACATGAATTGCCTTTTTATTAATATATAATTATTTGCATGGGTTTTGAACATGTCAAAAATTATCTGAAGTACAGAACAGCATTATTATTTTGTAGCTTCTTTATTCATCAACAAAAAGAACCAAGGTCTAAAGCTACGTAAGTCATTCAAAAGATTTTCCTTTGCATCCCATTGGTACTTCCATCATGCGAGACGCCTACTCCACCCTGACTGTGTGGTTAGACACAGAGGAGTCAATGCAAGGTTGGTTTTGTGCTGGGACAGGATGGGAAAAGCTCAGACTGGCACAGTTAGTGCCACATGACTAGGCAGATATAGCATTGTAGGATCGTGTCAGACAAGGATAAGTTGGCAGGTGTTGATATACCTGCTAAAAATAGGGACAAAATGTTAAAAAGAAACATTCCTTTCACAGTGCATTTAGCGATAGTTAGGAACACTCTCTAGTTCTTGAATTTCATGTGCCTTGACATGCTCTCACCCTAGTATCATTCAGAGGTTTCACCACTGAAGTCATCTTAATTACATCAGTGAAAAACTCAGTGGGAAAGTCAAGCTCTGTGTTCTTGTTATGCAAGATCTGGTACAAAGGGCTGGGATTTATTTGTTCATTATGCAGAGATTTAGTAATAAGCTTTGAAAAGTACCTATAAATAATCAGCTATCTATTGTGATTATGGGAAACTAGAAGCAGCTCTGTTAGCATTGTTCAGCTGAGTTTTGTTTCTCCATGTGCCTGGGCTGCCAACTGAGGGTGTTACTGGTGACTACACATCGTGCAGTGAATGAAGCAGTAGCTGATCTTCTTTCCCTCATGTGATCAGACAAGAACTGTTGGCTTGGAAATATATAAATGATCTGATCATCCTACTACTTCTGTTCTCAGTGAGCAAGGACACACCCTCTGTCTGCCTCTGAATGGTACTTTGACTGTTAAGTCAAGTTTAGCTTATCTGTTGCTCTAAACTATAGATTAGAGCAAGCCCAGGGGATGCCTGGGCTGACAAAATTGCTCTAGTCCCAGAAATGCTGGTTCTTCATAGTTTGAAATGGGGAGGACCAAGTTATTTCCTGTTCGAAGCCTGAGGTATTTGAGCCCTAGAGACAGATTATGGCAAATATGGTATGATGCCTGCTTTGTGGAGGGAGCTCTGTGACAATTTAGTGCCTGTTTGGTGCTCACAGTGATAAGTGGTGACTCATGTACATCAATGTATATCAATGACATCATTACGCCTGCTGGTGAAAAATGAAGGAAGGGGAATAGAGATCAAGAAACCACTGAAGTATGAATCACCTGTACTTTACTTCTTCCTCTGCAAAGAGAATATAGTCAGTGGAAGTGGTTACAGTTACTAACGTCAGGTCTGAAAGAAAAATGTGGTTTGGGGTTAGTGACTGTTCTGGAATACAGATCATCCACAGGTTTTTCTGGTAACAACCAGGCAGCACTGACCATAGAATGTTACTGAAAGATTCATGGAAATTTATTTTGGGCATATTACTTTCCAGTGAGTGAATTAGAAAAGTTTATTTTATATTTCTAAAAGATGCTGTTGTTCCTGTTACATCTGCTGTTTTGATTCATAATAGAGTTTCTGTGACTTATCATTTTGCTGTCAACATTGCCTTTCTGCTCTGATTTCCACTTTAAAAATAAAGATTTCTTTCAGGTATGTATTAATGCATTTACGAAGTACTCCTTTAGGACCTTAGAGGTGTATCTTTTGGGGGGGGTTGAGTCTTATCCAGTTCAGCTGGTCTCTCTAGAGTGTAAGGAGCTCATCTCCAAATGAGTTCATCTATCAAGTCAAGGAACAGATTCTGCTAACCTTAGGCAAAATGCCCATTGAAACAGATAGGAAGCTTGCCCTTTAAGACCTGCAGAATCCTTGGACRTGTCTGAGTGTTTGTGTCTGATCCATAGGAGAGAATCAGTGAAGAACAAAACCACAGAGATACAGTTCGTGTTAGTAATATTTTTCAAATAAGTGAAAAATACAAATAAGGTGTTGCTATATAACCTTCTTCATATGATCATTAACTTCAGCACGAGGCAATAAAAAGATCCCTTCATATTCCTGAGAAAATCTGAGATTGTTGCACCTCATCTCATTTCCTTGCTGTCCTTTCATTGTAGACCTGAGAGTCAGCTTTAAGATTGCAGAGAAAATTTAGTAAAGTCTCAGACTTTGTTCTGGTTGTTGTATAGCTCCCAGTACATCATACCAAGTGCCTTACACATATGCATTCTCTGTGAAGAAGAAAGTAGTACTCTCTGTTTTACAAGCAGGAAGTGTGAAGCCCTGTATCAGTGGCTTGAATAAGGTCACACGTGAAATATGGACTGGACAGTCTGGAGAATAAACTTCCAGATCTTGTGAATCTGCCCTCTTCCTTCATCACAAGATGATTTTTTTCCTATATACACGCTTATACCATGAAACAAAAATTCATCAGTTTTCAGAAACTCTGAAGCTTGCTGATCACTTGGTCCCACTAGCTTGCCACCCTGCAGGTAGAGTGCTTGTGTAAGCAGCCCTTGCATTTGTAAAGGATATTAAAATGTTCTGCATTTGTCTGTTTTTAGCCCTGTTTGCAAAGAAAACCATTGTCAATCACAGATTATTTCTGCGAGGGAGTGGTTCTCACACTGCAGCTCCTGGTTAGACAAAAAGAATGCAGGGGGCTTCCCTTCCTTTCCCCTCCCCTGCATTCCGGCCTTTAAAAGGAAACTTATTTGTAACCCAGAAGGTGAAGAATCCACATCCCAGGGCCAGTGATATTGTGGAGTCTAATGCTGCTTTCTCAGAGTCCCTCTTTTCATGCAAACTTAAAAATAGATTTTTTTCACTTTTGATGGTGAAGTCACTGTATGACAATACCAAACCCATGTATTGTGTATTATTTTAACAGATCCTTAAGTTTACAGTATTGTAAATTCATCGGTACAGGAAGAAACCTTTGGATCTGTTTGTATAAAACCTAGCAATAGAGGCTTGAATCTCCTTTGAGCATATAGTACAAACAACAGCTATATTTATAGCAAGGAGAGGTTATATTTGTAACCTTTGTGATAATTAATAGCAGGACAACAACCCAGATTAGTTTTAGAACCACATCAGCAACAAAACAGCAAGAAAGACTGTTTAAAGCAACAATGAATCCGTATAAGTGCAGCCATAATTAGCTTAATCCTCAACCAATATGAGTTTTAAAGCTAGTTAACTTAATTGCTTATTCAGTTTCTGTTTGTTGTGCAGTGATGTTGAAAAAATTTCAACAATAAGCACTCTCTCTGCTCCACTCAAGTTCAAGCTTCATTAAGCACCCAGAAAAATGTGTGAAATGCTATCATAAATAATTTTCTCTCCCTGCTGTAGGAATTGCCTTTTGCAAGGGAAGACAAGGAAAGACAGCACGCACGTTTGTCATAACTCTCTCCAGTGGGTAATAGGGTTAAAAAAAGAACTTATATTCAGGAAAAAAGTGCTTTTAGTGGGAACATCCAGTGATCAACTTGTAATACCTTGGACTGCTAACTATACAGTCTCCCCTTCCTGCTCTTCTCCACCTCTGCCCAAAATAGAGCCAAATCCTCGTACACTATGGGGTTTCCCCTTCTGCAGGAGGCAATTCAAGGCTTCTTGCATCATTCCAGTCCTGCTTACATCCTCAAAAGTGGGCTTAGGAGGGGATTGAGGATTCCTAGATCTCTCAGAGATGATGTTCAGCCATAATGAATTCTGTCTTAATAGCCTTTTCACCAACCATTTGAATTGCTACTGTCGCTATAAAAAGGGGATGATCATCCACCAGGCAAAAGTACCTCTCTGCCATGTGGAGTATCTGCACAGGCCATCTAGGCCCTGTGCATTTTGGGGGCTTCTATAAGGCCATGCGTTCACGCCCAGTAGGTGATGACATTTTTTTGTTTGCTCTGACGTATTTCTTGTGTGACTGTTGACTAGTCTTTGTTACCTTCCTATCAGATTTTAACTGAACGTGATGACTCTCTTGTAACTAGGCACTGGAATACAGTGCCTCATAATCTGCTGTTGCTAGTACTTGTGTCTATCCAAAGGAAATTCAGTGATGCAGGTTTACACAAAAGGAAATCCAAAACAGAATTTGGCCCACTAACTTCATGATACAGTGAATTCTCCATCTAGTAATTTTCCTAGGGTGCATTTTGCTAGAAATTTGGGGGGCTTATCACTGCAAAGCTGCCAATAAAAGTCCAAATGCATCTATTCTTTTTTTTTTCTCCCCCTCATTGCAAGAGAAAGCCACTAGCCCATCTACAATTGCATTTGTGTATTTGGGGTTAGCTTTATCTCTTTTAAAACTAATCTATTACATCCCCTCCTTTTCTCTCCTCAGCTTCACTTCCAGACAAGCTTTCCTCAAAACATTGACCCTCATGGAGGGGAGCAACTGCAGGTATTAGCTAGAGCCAGGTATCCTGTGAGCAGATACTGAGGCAGTTTCCTTTCATAGCTCTGGCAGTATACTGCAATGCTGACCTGCAAAATAACTCAAACCTGGCCCAACCTTGTTTTTTTAATCTGAGGTTATCTCTGAGCAGACTTGGTAAGTGTGCCAAGTCTTGTGATAGCTTTCTGATGTGGTATAGGATACATCCCACCTCTTGCCATTTTCAACTGGTTTTTACTTTTGATCTCAAATAAGATTTGAACCCAACCTTCAGACCTTCTATGTTAACCCACTACACCACAGTCCACGCAGACCTAAAATAATACTGCTAAATGAGAGGCTGACCTTTCTTTATTGCCAAAGAGGTCTTTACTTCAGTGAATATGATGTGATTAGAATTAGCTGATGCTTTACATAGGGGGACCAATGCTTCATTGTCAATAGAAGCTTTCTTTCATTCTGGAATGAGAGAAAAAAAATAGTACCATGAACAATTCAATAAATGTCTATAATCCAAGGATGACACAGGCCTGATCTTGAAAAATTTTGCCATATTAATTGAACATCTACTCCCCTCCAGTAATGTCCATCTTTCTATTCTTTGTATAAAATATGTACTATTAGCCCTCCAAGGACAAGATTTGAATCTCCCAGCATGGTATCTCCATTTTGAAAATGGGTATGAAATACGGGATTAATCCTAAAGGGAAGGGCAGATAAAAAGTGTTTGTGGGAATTATTTTTGGCCTAAAGAAGCCCACAAAGATTAAGTACAAAGACCTCTCTATACCTTTCTGTATGGAACCATTGATGATAAGTATGGCTGTACTGAATGAGTTTAATCCCAAATAAATCAGTGCATCCATACCAGCAGCACTGAATCACCAGAGTGACCAGATTAAAAAATAAATAATAAAAAAAGGCAAAAAGGGGTTTCTCCCTGCCTTGGGTTACATGACAGTGACCTGCCACCTACATTTGATCCTGTAACCCAGCAAAGCAACTGACTGTGTCCCCTCACATAACATGCTGGAAGTCTCAGGATGAGGATACACCCCTTGCATTGATTTACACAGGACACAGCCACCCATCTCAGGTTACTTAAGTAAGTACACTGGTASAGGTCAGGGCTGGAGCATTGTCTCTTTCTCTCACTGCATAAAAATGGAGGAGAGAGAGAATCCCATGGCCTGTGTCCCAGTTTTAAAATCCCAAGGAAACTCCTTGGGATACCAGGAGAGGAGGGGCTTTGTCATGATGTCTCAGCCAAACCAAGATATCTTTTTACTTTACTGCTACTTTGATAACTCATCTCGCTGTGAGTAATAGCTCCATGTACCACAGTGCGGTCACAGAGGCAGTGAGCTGTGGGAAATACAAATGGGTACAGCTGCACAATGCAGTAGTAAAGAGACTGATTAAACCTTTCAGCTCTTCTGCATCAGTGCTAGAAGTAATATTTCATGTAAGTTAGTTTAAAGAACCATGGGTGAAACCCAGAGCCATCAGAGTCAATGGATTCACATTACAATTTGACCAACTTTCCAGTGAAAAAACATTGAACAGTTTTGTTGTTGTTCCATTTTTCTCTTTCCTTTTCTCACCCATTAAATAAATAAAAGGGGGAAACATTCATCAAAAGTAACATTATTTAGCCTTCTCTTTCTTTCCGGACTGGAAGTAATGGTAGAAATAACTCTGACACAGCTTCACAGCCAGGCAAGAGGGCATAAAGAGGACATCAGCACTGCTCGTTTTTTTTKGGGTTTTTTTTTCCTTAATATTTAAAATAGATTTTTACCTAAGCCCTCACAAGTCTTTCATTTAGGCTGTTACCCTGGTGGTCAGGACTGACATGTAGCTGGTAGAAAGGAGGGTTAGCAGGCCTTCAGGATTCTCCCTGTGTCCCTGCAAGGGAGGTAGCAGTGGTGATCCCAGAGAGGATTTGCGGTCTGGGATGAGGAGCCAGGATTAAAAGTGCTTAAAAGTGTACTCACTGACTTTTGCTGGAGTTCGTATGTGCATTTGCTGTAACTTTTAGGTCTTCAGCAGTCAGAGAAAATATTCAGGGCTTCGTTTTGCTCTCACTTATATCAGGAAGGAGGCTACTGAACTCAGCAGAGTTACACTGCTGTCCCACCAGGGGAATCTGCTGGTCCTTATCACATTACACTGCTTGAACAGGGTGAGTCAGTGCTGATGTGGGGGTTGATTAACAGGAGAGAGGCAATGAAGGGACTCTAGCCTTTCCCCCATCAGCACTCATTTGTGTGACACACATGAAGGAGAGTGGTTCTCCGTGATGCACTTCTACTCTCATCCACATCAGATGCCTGTATGATATAAAGTACATTCACTTGGTTTAGGCTGGTTTTCAAGCAGTCCAACTGAGTCTGGCCCACTATGTTTGCTTCTGCRCACGCTTTGTGTACAAACAACTGTGCTGGTATTCAGCTGCCAGTGTAGCTAGAGAACCAGGCAGAGTCAGTGATGCACTGGAAGAGATATTGGGGGCTGCTTGGGAAAATCATGCTGTCTCACAGCAAGAAAATGCTAGATGTTTTCCCTGTCACTGATGTTCATTCCCTATGTAGATTTTCTCTAGGGCATTGGGTGTCACTGAGTCTTACAAAAATATCTTGCTTATGACAGGCACTATATTGCTCCTAGCATCAGTTTAAAAAAAAATACTCGGCTGGGAAGCAACGTGTTACACTGTCAATAAAAGGGATATTTCTCAAACCTTTTCTGTTATACATGGTGCTTACTCTTGGTGTCAGCGAGACCGTGAATAGTGGTACAGTCTGCCTCTATGAGAAAAAAAGGGTTGCAAGATCATGCCCAGAAACAATAAATGCCCCAGGCGTAAAGTATAAACAGTGCTAGCCGGTACGAGTTTGTTTGCCAAGTGATGGTATCTGCCGTGTTGGTTGTAGCAATTATGTCTGCTGAAACATGAAAACAAACACATTCCCCTCACCTCCAGTTCTCTTCTCTGCAGCACATACAGAGTTATCGTAAATTAAAAGAGAATTTTCTTTGGTTGCCACTGCTTGGAAGGAATATTAGACCCCACAGTCTAGGCTTTAAATCAATTTCTAATGGGATGAGACCCACTGTGGGGAAGGCAGATGGGACAGATTATTCCACTTCTATTTTCCYGTGAAGCTTCTGACACTGGCTACTGTTGGATGTAAGATATTAGATTAATTTGACCTCAGGTCTTTTTCAGTATGGCAGCTCTTATGTTTCTATGTTAAACTCTATAAAGTAGATCGCTATCAAATTGCTTTTTACAGCTCCGTCTGGCCCCTTCCCCTTGATAATGTGTCTGGGAAGCCAAGCAAAATGTTCCATTAGTGTTTAGAAAGAGAATTTGAGATATATTTTTCATTTGATGCTCTAGGATTTATTATGTTTATAGTGCAGAAATTATTTTACTGGACTAAAATCATATTATGTATTAATGAATCACCAGGATATGAGTCAGCCATGGAATAGTTTGAGCAGGAAGGTAGCATTCTTCCACAAACAATAATCTGTTGATAAATAGTGCTGAAAGCTGTAATTCAATAGGAATTGTTCTTAAGAGACCCAGAGACGGACTACATGTATATATATTCTCCACTGTTGCAGTAGTGCAACTTAAGATAATGCCATGTTACAGTTCTTACTCATTTAATCACCTTGATTAATGTCAGGGATCCTTTACACTAAGTGCTATACAAGATTGCAGTGAAATGACAGCCCTATCCCAAATGATCAGAAAAGTTTCATTTTCCTGTGCTTTCACCTACCCTTCTGACCCTTTTAAAAGTACCCTGTTTTGTTTATTTTGTTCTGAATGAGGACCTGAACTGATTGAAGCAAAGGGGGTTGATTTTCTTCCCGTAGCCATGTTATGAACTGTTAGCGCTTGTGCAGGTAACTTGGTGATGAGCCCTAGTTAGGACAGGTGAGATGAAAACAAAAGTCTAGGCTCAGACACTTAAGGGGCAATCAAATGAAGGATTATTTTCTGGGGTTTTGCTGGGTGGGATATTTTCTGAAGCACGTTTACAAAGACTTTCCATTAGTGTTTTCTGAGGGACACCTGCCCTTCCCAGACTCCAGGGTTTTCTGGGCAGAGGTAGTGGCGCAGGGCAGAGCAAGCGTGAAGAGCCCGTTAGAGAGAACCTGTTCCCATGTGCCGCAGAGCAGGGTCCTGGGAGGCTGCGGCATGCTGCAAGTCACAGGCGGGCGACCAGCCTGGCAGGCTGCAGAGGCAACAGACTCTCTCTTTTCACGGACACTCTGGCCTTTCTCATTACCTGCAGGGGAAGCATTATTTTGCTTCTCCGTCCCCATTCTCCCTCCTCCTGTCTAGATCTGATTCTCAGATTGAGTGCTTGCAAGGAAGGAGGTGACTTTTGCTAGCTCTGGATCTCAAGACAAGGTTTCTAAATACTTTTTAAACAAGCCTTTGAATCAGAGCTGGAGAACAGCAGTTCGTATGTATGTTCAGTGGTCACTGACTTCAGCAGGAGCTCAAGGTAAGCTGAGGATGTAGGACCAGATGGTCCACAGGAGGACCTGCATTTTACTAAATTCTGCATTTTAGTTTTCAGTTGAAAACTGGAACTGCATTATAGTACTTGCTCTTTCAGCACCATCAGATAACACTAGGCCAGATTTTCACCCAAATACACTTTATTCCTTCAAGAAGTCTCACTAGCAGCTACTCAAGGGTGATGGAGACAGCCTGGCAAAGAGAATGGTTTTCTCTGCTCAGAAATATGTCTAAAAAGCAAGTGTGTTGCAGGACAGAGGGAATATTCCTTGCTTGGTAAACAGAGGGTAAAGCTTTTTTTCACGTTTGTCTCATCAGGCTGTTAAGTTGCTCTTACAGAGTTGCTGTGTAAATAGTGGCTTGAGCAGAGTGGAGACTACTATACCATGTTTATGTTTGTAGGGAAACAAATAAACCTGCCTGAATTTTCTTTTAATGCACTTCCACTCTTGATATATGGCTTCTCCTACCCCAAGCACTTGAAGTAGTAGCACAGTTTATTGCTGTAACAGCAGTAGATAACTCAACTTGCCTTTGCCTTGGAAAATGATTGATTTTGGAAAAGGATACGTGTTTGTTCATAAAATCTTGGCAATGTTTTGATGAAAGTACTTTGTTTTCTTAAAAAACGTTGGGAAAGTATTGACTTTAATTGCATTTTAGATTGTCCTGGCAAAACAATGGTAAGAGGATAAACGTAATAGGAGCCAAAGCCAATTGCCTCCTACTGGGTTCCCCAGATTAATAAAGAGAGAAGCCTGAGCACAACAAAGCCCTCACGTAATGCAAGAGCCTGAGAGGGGTGGGAAAGAGCCAGGGCAGGTATGCACAGACCCAAGAGCAAGGGTAGTGTCTGGGAAGTCTGTAATCAGTCTAAGCATTGACAAAATTCCAGCCTCCAATTTTAAGGCCTTCATAACCCAGAAACTGTCTTTTTCTTCCTTGTCTCTATTTCTCTTTCTCTCTTTTACCTCGTATCCGAGCAGATCCTGCCCTCCAAGCAGCCCTCAAAGCTTAGAGGCCTCTGTGTGGCCTCTAAGTGATGGTGCCCAACTGTCACGTGTAGAAATACCCATATGAGCCAGCTGACTCAAAAGGATCTTTATTTTGGTGCCATAAATAATGTTTCAAAACATTGCGTCACTGTGTTTTGAAACACTGTGTTTCAAAAGCTTGTGTCAAAGACAATCTGTACATAATGTGTGGAGGCCATGATTCAAATAAAGGGAATGTCAGAGACGTGTTGGGGCTGGTGGGCCCCAGTATCTGCCCAGCAGAGCAATGCATTTGCTAGCACATGCATGACAATCATGTCACAGCAGAGATGTGGTTACACAGACAAGTCACTAAAGCGCACATACACGGCGCCAGGAAGAGCTGTCATCCAAGCACACCACATGCCAACGCCCACAGTGCTGCAACTTTGTTGGTACTGTTAGCGCTTCTAACAGATTAGGCTATCACACATACCACTGGCCGTAGTTGCTCTTTCATTTTCCAAGCTAAGCATTCAGAGATACAGTTTTAAGTCAGGCTCATTTATCACAGCTATGTTGGCCTTTCTCTGATTTGCCATCACTGAAAGGTTGCAAATATATTTATACTTTCTTGCTCTGGCACACGGCCTTTCATCAAGCAAGTCTAGCACTCACTGATCCAATAGCATGTAGATTTTGTAACTTTTTGGGAAAAAAATGTGATCCAGCAAAGTGCTTAGCTCAATTTCTATTGATTTTAAAATTAATAGGTTCTAAAAATGAACAATACTGTTAAAAATACTTATGCATTGTTGATACTATTAGGTAGATTGTATTTAGAAGGTAGTTGTGCTTTACTCAAGTTCAGATCCCTATAGTGCGTTTTTAAATCTTCTAGTCCTTTTAAAAATCATTGCAACAGATTATTCACAAGAATAACAGCAGGGGGAAAAGGTAGGATGAGAGCAATTGCCGTGAGCTCATGGTGAGGCAAAGTGTGAAGAGCTGGAGAGTGAAAAACTGTAATGATTTGAAATTCTCCTTTCCTAATGCTTTTTCAGAACATCTCCCTTGACTCCCTTCAGGTCTGTGATCTTGGGCTGATTTCTTAACTTTTTGCCATTGTATCTAGTTATTTGTAGTTTTTGTTTTCTGTTCCATAGAAGACCCAACAAACTTTCTCACCTGAAAAAATGACTTCTTTTTTTAAACTTTTTTATTTTAAAGTATCTCCAGAACTGTCTCAGGTGATTGGTGCATTGATTGATGGGAAACTGCCCTTGCTGAAGGCTAATCTGCCTTCCTGCCCCCTTCCCCTGTCTGAGTAGATGGGGATCCCTTGAGTTTCTCCTCTCAGAGTACCTGAGGGACTGTGTATGAGGTTGTAAAGAGAGTGTCTGTAAAGAGGCTGTAGAGAGGGTGTTGTGCAGCCAGATGTATGGGCTCCTTGGAGGGCAAGCTGCCAGGAGGTGATCCCTCCTCAGCTGCAGCACAAAGTGGTGGCCTGTCCCCAGCTCCAGGAGCTCGTACGTCCAGTGCAATTGGTCAGCAAATTGCACACCAGGTTGAATAAGTTCATCTGTCAAGTGATTTCACAAATTGGGGGAGAAGCCATGGCAGCATTGGCTCAAAGCTGATCCAAGACAGTGGGGAGCATGGAGCTAAGGAGAGTGCTGGGTGCGTTTCCTGAGGTGAGGGGAAGGGGGAAGTTTCTGCACACAGGGAACAAATGTTTCTCATCAGAGGTGAAATGCACTGCTTCCTTCCACTTGGATGACTTCACTGCCCAACATTGGTTTCCTCATTCCTCGATCTGTTAGGAGAGCTGATCAGATTCGGCACTGCTGACCAGTTCAGCTCGGCTGAGGAAATGGAGGAAGAGGAAAGGTTGGCCCTTCAGAGGCTCCTTTTCCTCCTCAGCAGTCCCATGGACAAAAGCTGCTACTGCTGTTCTTCTGCTCTCCTTGCACGTAAGGGATTTAGCATGTAGTTTTGTACTACAGTGTTTAAAATATTAGAAGAAATCATTATCTGCCAGAAAATGAATTTATCAGGTAATCCTCTACCATTATTCCTTTTTTAGTTTGCTTCTGCTTACAAAAACAAAAACAAAAACAAAAACAAAAACAAAAACAAAAACAGGGGTCTTCATAATGCTGCAGGGAGAAAATGTTGAAAACCTTTTTCTTTGCCAAACAGCAGAGAAGTAATAATGCAATAATAATAATAATGATGATACATTCATTTATAGAAAATTTAAAAACCTTGGGCCAAATCCTATGAACTACACTGAAGGATATCCCAAAAGACCCCAAAGTTAGCTGCCAATTCTTGCCTGGCTGAAATTGCCAAATTCTGCAATTTCCATCCAAAACTATAAATCTTCCCAGCCCATAAGGCAAAGCTTTTGGTGATTCAAAAGCAAGCAAATAGTTCTGCGGCTGATGCATGAGGCAGAACAAAACCCTACTCACTGACTGGGAGCAGAATTGGCTCTGTAGTGCTGACAGGAAGAGGAATGTATGGTGGTCACTTCACTTGGCACATGCCTTTAGGGAAACACATAGGGAATAGATATTTACTGCATTAAGATGTCATTTTGCAGCCCTGTTTCTGACTTTGAGAAAGCCTTGAAGGAAGCTTGTGGAAAAGAGTGAGCTTGTGGACTCTGTGTGGAAGAAAATTAAATAGGAAATTTTTGAAAGAAACTGGAACGAGAAGGGAAAATTAATTTGTTGGTACGTGAGATCACGTAAAACTCCCTTGGAAGAGTTCCTAAAGAAAGGGTTGTATTTACTCTGCAGAGGGAGCAAACAGTTTAGGCCTACAACTTTATTGCCAAGTTTCAGTTTTTAACCTGCTTCACCTCTGCTTTCAAACCCCAGGGATAAGCACAGTGGTTCCAGGAAAGCCAGCTGATATCTTTTGATAAGGACTGATAGCAGAGAGAAAGAAAACGAGCTGCCATTTGATTTTAAAGACTCTCCCAATTGTACTGTCTTGTTCTTCCCAACTGCAGTTCCCTTTGCTGCTACTTCTAGGTAAACAGTGGGAAACTGATTGCTCTGATATTAATGATGGTGATGACTTTGCTGGGTTAAGAGTTGTCCCCTTAGTGCCTAGCATCAAAGAGGGAGCTGACTACTGCAGTTCTTGTAAACACTGAAGGGGCCAGTGAGTGATTACTGTCTTCTGAACTTAACTGCTCTGGTGATATGAATTAATGGGGGCAGCCAGACAGCCCAAGGGAGCTACTTAGTTGGAATTCTGCTTTCTTGTGTTTAACCTCAGATGCAAAAAAATAATATGAAAAATATATCAGGAGGCACCTGCTGATTCCAGGAAGGATCAGGTATGCATTACACTCTTTTAAGTGAAATTATTCAGCCTTTACCAAATTTAGCAACTGAAAAGGATCACCAGGTTGAACTCTAGAAATTAAACTGAGAAGACTAAGAGTTCAGTCCAGGAAAACTCCTAAACTTTTCTTTCTGGCACAGAGATGCTTTCTAAAGTTACCAAGCGAAATACTAGAGGCTGTGTAAGGCAGGAGTTCAGGCTAAATGAGCGTAGTCATCTTGCTGGCATTAAATATATTCATTCTGTGAAAAAGTGTCCACACTTCTAGTAGTTACAAGACATCACTCAGCCTTGAGCACACAAGAGAACTGTGAGAATACACACAGAAAGGAGAAATTGGTGATGTCCAGATATTCCTTAGACCAGAAAATGAGTATTTAAAATAGTCAGACCAGAATGATAAACAACAGAGACAACTGTGGGTCACTAAACTGCCCTCACTCTTGCACCAGAGCTGTTGACTGCCTACAGTGCATTTAGTACTGTACAAAGACAGAAGAAGACATAGCCCCTATTAAGAGTGACGATCAGCAGTTTGACAGCCTCAGGAACAGAGGCCTCAGATTATTGACGTTATTAAGGGTACAGATAACCTGGAAAGAAAATCAAGACAAGTTATTTTTCAGGATCTCAAAATAGTGGATAAATATATATTGGACATAAAATGATATTGAAGCAGTGAGGCAGAACTGGGTAGATGATAATGCTAGTGATCCTCAGGGCAAGTATGGATGGAAGAGATGGGATTCCCACTCCAGGCATTGCATACCATGCTGGATTAAATTAATGGAAACTGTGGTGTAGTCACATCTTCCTGGGCATTTGGCTCTTATGCAGAACACTACCTTCTTGCTCAGCCCAGGAGAGCTGGCTGGCTTGAGGCCCATGGAGGCCCTGCTGCTGGGGCAGAAGCTGGGGCTGCTACGTTAGGCTTGCAAGAGAACAGCCACCTCTGTTTTGTCAATCCAAAGGAAATGGCTCCAATTACTGAAGTCAACATTAAGCTGCAGCCACATTGGAAAGTATTGCCCTCTGGCAGCAACTCTCTGCTGGGGGTTGCAATGCAGAAGCTAACCTGAGCCCTAATTCCCTCAGTAGGAATGGGAATGCAGCTATATCTTCATGACCCTAATGCTGCTGCGAGTCCTTACTGATTTCCATGGTTCCTGTGTGAACCTAGGCATGGACCTGCTTATAGCATTGCTGCCTAAACCTGCTGCTACAGCTCAGAGATATGTACTATTTGTTACAAGTGGAATTAAGGGTAGAATTAAGGGGACTGGGGAAACTAGGTTAGCTCTAATTTGCTATGAAGAAGGTTTGCTATGATGAAGCTATGGGCTTCTTTAAATACGTAAACAACAAAGGAAGACTAGGGAAAATGTGGGCCCACTGCTGAATGGGGTGGGGGCCCTGGTGACAAATGATACAGAAAGGACAGAGATACTGAATGCCTTCTTTATTTCAGTTTTTTACTGCTAAGACCATCCCTCAGGAACCCCAGACCCTGGAGACCAAGGATAAAGTCTGGAGAAAGGAAGACTTTCCCTTGGTCGAGGAGGATCAGGTTAGAGATCATTTAAGAAAACCTGACACCCACAAGTCCATGGGCCCTGATGGGATGCACCCATGAGTGCTGAGGGAGCTGGCGGATATCATTGCTAGGCAACTCTCAATCATCTTTGAAAGATCATGGAGATCAGGAGAGGTGCCTGWGGACTGGAAGAAAGCAAATGTCACTCCAGTCTTCAAAAAGGCCAAGAARGAGGACCCAGGGAACTACAGGCCAGTCAGCCTCACCTCCATCCCTGGAAAGGTGATGGAACAGCTTGTTCTGGATGCCATCTCCAAGCATGTGAAGGATAAGAAGGTGATCAGGAGTAGTCAGCATGGATTCACCAAGGGGAAATGATGCTTAACCAACCTGATAGCCTTCTATGGTGGAATGACTGGCTGGGTGGATGAGGGGAGAGCAGTGGATGTTGTCTACCTTGACTTCAGCAAGGCTTTTGACACTGTCTCCCATAACATCCTCATAGGCAAGCTGAGGCAGTGTGAGCTAGATGAGTAGACAGTGAGGTGGATTGAGAACTGGCTGAATGGCAGAGCCCAGAGGGTTGTGATCAGTGGCACAAAGTCTAGTTGGAGGCCTGTAGCTAGCGGTGTCCCCCAGGGGTTGATACTGGGTCTAATCCTGTTCAACTTATTCATCAATGACCTGGATGTAGGGACAGAGTGCACCCTCAGCAGGTTTACTGGTGATGCAGAACTGGGAGGAGTGGCTGGTACATGAGAAGGTTGTGCTGCCACTCAGAGGGACCTCAACAGGCTGGAGAGCTGGGCAGAGAGGAACCTCGTGAAGTTCAACAAAGGCAAGTGCAAGGTCCTGCACCTAAGGAGGAACAAACCCATGTACCAGTACAGGTTGGGGGTTGACCTGCTAGAAAGCAACTCTGCAGAGAAGCACCTGGGAGTCCTGTGGTCAACAAGTTGGCCATGAGTCAGCAATCACCTCAACCATTCTGTGATGAGCAAATTTTTATTCCTGAACTGAGCCAGAGCAACAGGTTTGAATAGTGCATGGTACAGTGGTCTAACCTGTATTAGAGTGGATAGAAACCAAAAAATTCTTCAGAATTTGGCACTGACTGCTACTGTGTGCCTATTTCTGAAGCTGAGTAATAGTAATTTTATGCTGTACTGCTAAATCCTTGAAATACCTCCTTTCTGGGATGCTTACATAATAAGTCACAGGTTTCTGATTATTTATTGCATCTCTCTACAGCAGAGTCTGCAGGTTTCTTCTACAGTTTATATGCATTTATTTGTTTTACTGCCACTTTGCATTCTTAGAACAAATCATCTATAATAAAAAGCACATTTCCTTGCAAGCAGAATCAATTTCCTTCAAAAGTCCTTCATTCCCTGATTAGTGTGTTACATTTGGTCTTCACTAATCACATGGTTAACTGGGAGCAATAAAATTCTTAAATAAATAAATGCTCTGGTCCAAGTCAAAGTTAGCCATAATGGACAGAGTTCCCCACTTAAACTTTTGAAACACAAGATGTGACTGTGCTACCTACGCATTTACATTCACATTAAAAGTATAGTAATTAATGCCAGAACTGTTTCTTCTGCAGATCATTAGTATGTTATTAACAATTAAGTCTCAGCAACAAGTTGAGTTGATTGCAAGTCAGTCAAGCAGTGGGAAGCCTAGATGGGTGTGGTTTTTCAATTACTTTTAAAGATTTGGGGTTATGGTGTTTGGTGGTTTTTTGTTTTGTTTTGTTTTGTTTTATTTTTTGCTAGTCTGCTCCAGAAGCACTCAGTGGGAAAGCAATGAAATGGAAGGTTTGTATATTACTACATCTTTCTGTGCTTCCTCTTCATTGGTTTTATTATTGCAGACTCTGAAATGTAAGGAGAAGTTAGGCATAAGCCATTCCTTCTGGTGGATGCTGGATGTGTGTTAGAGTTACATCCTCAGATGGAGGATGTATTTTTACTAACTGTGAACAGGCGTAAGTCACTTTGGATAAGAAAACTTGAAATATGATGGAGACCCTGTCATATAGCTGCTGTAGCAAAGTAGCTTTCCCAACACTGAATTTAAACCAGCATTTGCTGGAGAATGTTGCTTGAATCATGACTCCTTCTGGTCCAGCAACCATACAGATTAAGATATGTGGTTTCCCTAATGTCTGTCAAATATTGTTGGAAACCACTCTGGGTAGGCTGTAAGGTGAACAACGTTACATGGGTGGTATCAGTTCCCTGCAGAAATTGGAGGATGGAGTGGGGGGAACCCAGAAAATAACTTTTAGCCGCAATATATGTAAAAAAGCATTAGTGTTTATTTTAAAAACACCATACAACAGTTCTTTAGAGTTTGTATGTATGTGTGTTTAATGACTGGGAAAAGGGAAAGGCTCTGTTTCTCAGAGGAGCYGGCGACTTGGAGGCTGAGAAATGTGAACGCAACACGTTCTGACTGGCTTTGGGTTTGGTTGTGTGTGTGAGCAGTTGAGTGGGGTGCTCTGCACCGAGTCTGTGTGTGGCTCAGGCGTTAAGAATAAACCAAGGGTATGGGAGAAGTCCAAAGTAAAACCATGTTACTGTGGATGTGTGCACTGGAAGAGCCTGTCCTGCTGTGGCATGGTGTTAGGAAATAAGTCCACCACAGCGAGTGGCACTTTGCGGTGTGCGATGTGGTGGCAGCTGTGCTGGGACACCCAAGCTGTTGCTTCCCATATGGGGGTCGAACACCACCAACATGTGGATCTGAAAGCCACAGGTTCCTTGCTGTGTGCGTTCTTCGTAGCATCCTGGGCAGCTGTTATAAAATCTATCCAAACCTTTGCTACCATGACAAAGCTGTATTTAAGCTAATTGGGACAAGGATTGAGAGTGTGCGGAGCTGCGATTATTGCCTCTCAAAGTATTACTGTAATACAGTGGCCATTTTTGGCCATAGTGATCTACCAGCATTGAAGGTCTTGCAAGTCATTTCCAGAGGAAGGAATTGATAGTGAGGATGGGTATTTCCTTTTCTATTTATTTTATTTTCTATTTCTAAGGGAGAAAAAAAAGTTATTTTCTAGTTTATTTCTACTTGAAATTACTGTATTTAAATATAATGCATAGTTTTTCTCTATATGCTGCTTATCTAGAGTACACTTCATGCCTGGCCTCACTGAACACAGACAAACCAAATATGAGATGGTTTCTTTGCTCACAGTGCCCAGAACCATTCCAGTCTGCACTCTGTCCCRCATCCCCGGCTGAGCTTTTATTGATTGTCTCTGAGACCCTCCTGTCTTGTTCTCTCGTAACACAAACAGTATTATCAAATAATAATGATCTGTCCTTGCCATGTTTATTTTCAGACCCCATGAAAAATAATTCAGACAGCAAAACCAAACTCTCATTCAAGTATCACATGTGGCCTGTGTTTTGGAAGGAAACTCCCAGTTTCATAAATTAACCTTACTGTTTAATGTATGTCTTGGGCAAAAGCTGTTGTTATGACCGCTAGCCTTCAATAACCAATTTCATCACTTTAATATTAACAAATAAAATAATAGTAAGAAAGAAGAAGAGGGAAAAAATCCATATTTCTGCAGTAAATTTTTAATGTTTGATTGGGCCAACTGGGTATTAAATTGTTCAGTTCTGTAACCACCCCCCTGGCTGAACTTGGGCCAAAATCACATGTATACCTTTGTGTGAGTGAAATCTGGCAGAATGTACTTGTGCAAGAAGTTGTAGCAGTTTCTACATCAGCTTGTGGTCCTCATACCATCTCAAAAATCCAGTGTTATATATCAGCTTCACCTCTAAACTTTTGGCATTGAGCTGCTTGCTTGCAATGCTAATGCTTTTGGAAATGTCATGCATTGCATTTGAATTTTCTGATTATTGGTTGCTTTTAATTACTCTGAAAATTATTGTAGAGAGGAAAACAATAACAATGCAGAATACAGAAGACTGCATTTGAGGACTGGAAGCCAAGTACAGAAAGGAGCCTTTCACTTCAGAGCTGCTTGCAGGAATCCCATGCAGTTTCAGCCTTACCAAAAATCATCACTGTCTGAGGGCTTCTTGGTGCCCTGCACTCTACATCCACAAACGAGCAAGTGCCCACGTCACCCAGACCACCAGAACAATTAGGGCTGCTGTAAGTGGGAGCCTACTGGCAGCAGCGGTGGAAAGGGCAGGGACTGAATGAGCATGGCAGATGAACCGTTTTCTCCCTGCTCCCTCAGGTCAGCGTTGAGGCACGTCTGTGTGAGGAAACTTAGGAGAAATTATATCTGCGGAAACTCCCCGTTCTAGAGAAAGGCGGAAGGATTTACTTTCCAGTACTGGCAATCTGACACCTACTTACAAACATTAAATTCAAGGCAAATTTAGGTCGTTAAGGCATCATTTAATGTGTGAAAGAATAAACAAAAAAAAAACACCATAAGGGTAATTGAAAAACTAACAATAAAATCCCCAAATGCTGACTTGAAATAAGAGGAACAGAGCCAAGCAAATATTCTAAAGCATGACTGCCATTGGCAACAATTGCATTCCTCAAACACAGGAAAATCCTGCTCTTATATTAAACCATTGAACAATCTCTTGGAATCGAATCCCTTCTGGGCAAAAATAAAAGAATGCTTCCACCATCCAAATATTGTCTTTGGGGATGTGGATTGATAGACGAGATGCTGGATTTTATTCAGCCTGAGATGGTGCCATTAGGTCATGGAAACCATGACTGGAAGGAGAGCTGTCAGCACCATGGGACAGCATGGACAAAGTGCCTTTAGAGAGGGCTGGGATAGCCAGGGTGTAATTAGCCCTTCTGGCAAGTCATCTGCTGTGAAGTAGGGAGTTCCTCGCCTTATAATTTATGTGCTAACCATTATGAATCCTGGAAAAATTACCTCTGGCAGGGAACTTGTCCTGCACTATCAGAGATGAAATTAGCCCCATAGTTCCTAAAAGCTTCAAGCGGTTAAACTCTGGAGATGTCTCTTAATATGCTGAAATGACACAATCACATATGCTGATTATAGCGGTGAATGCGATATAAATTTTTCAACTAAGTGAAAGTAAAGAGAATGCGTTTGATGTCAAGTAAGTGCATTAGCAAATCTGAAATGTTCTGAGACAGCTAGGACTATTTGTGAATTCATGCCAAATTCAACTAAAAATAGAATAAAAACTTCTTTAAGTTGAAATGTTCCACTACAGCTCCTTCAAAACAAATCATTTTGACTTCCCATGTTAAAATAGTTTAAAAGCTTAATTTAAATAATTCTAAATTACTTGAAAAGCACCTCAAACCCCAAAGTTTGCTTTTCAGCATGTCCTTTGTAGGGGGGGAATTCAAGGTGACCCAATACGAAAAAAAATGTGTGTTTGAGTGTGTGCATGTGTTTGTGGGGGGGCGTTGACCACAAAACCAAAAGAAAAATCATTTATTCCCAGTTCTCTAGCTGTAACCTGCCACATCTCTGCTTTTGTAGTTTTGGGCTTCTGTTCAGTAGGTGAGGTTAACAAATTATGTAGCGTTGTTTGTACAAAAGAGGCAAAGATTAGAGACCTATATTCATTCCCAGTTGTGTGGTAAGTGGGATCTGAAAGCCAGATCTGTAAAGGTGAAAACCAGGTGTAAATCACTGCTCTTCAGTCTCCATTGAGAAATACCTGTTTCAAGAGGGTAGGAGATAAGCACATCCGTTTAGGGTAGACCTGGCGAGGAACTGCGGGGCACTGCGAAGGTGTGACCCAATTTCAAAGGTTCTGGGAGCTGCGGTGTACCAGTGCCCAGCACACCGATTTTGGAGTCTAAAGAAAGAAGTTGCAGGAGGATTTCAGCTTCTTTTAGTTCAGATTAGTTAGTTAGATTTCAGGTTCTTTTAGCGAAGGGTACGTGGTGCATATTTTCCCCTTTTCTATGAGCAGTGCTGAATTCCTCAGGGGCCTGGTGATTCTGCAGATAGGGCACTGCGGAAAGCCCAGTCCCTGGGGCAGCGCCTAGCCTGCCCCGCACAGGCACGGAGGGGACGGCTCCAAAGGCTGTATTGTTAAGCAGGGAAAAATCTGTGCGGAGGCTTCCCACATTTGACCAGCCAAAGCAAGATGCTGAATTCAGTAGGGCTTGAATTTATGAGAACAGCAGCAGGAGGTGGGAGGGAGGGTTTAAATGTCTAAAAAACTTTTTATAATGGTCTTTGTATTATAGTAAAAGTGTTTGTTTCAGCATCTCTGCTAGCCAGTGTAAACAGTGTAAGTTTATGAGTAGCTGATATTTCATATAACTGAAATGCATTTGTCCATCTTGAGTGCCTATTACTTGGCAAACAGATGACTGGTCTTATTATTAGACAACTGTTGTTTCCACAGGCAAGGAGGGGTATACATCCTTGTTAGTGTGAAGAGAAAACTGTAAAGGTCTAAGCCACAGTGTRTAGCACCACAGAGCAGTATGTGTGAAAGCAATGCATATACCCCGCTGACTAACATGGTGCAGGATGAGATTGTTATTGAGAAACACGAATTTTTTTTTGCAAAAGGGCCTTCCAAGGTAAGTCAGAGGCCAGAAAATGAACTGCTTTTGTAAATTTCTCGCAATACCGTACACTGAACAAGGTTACACTTGAATGAAACCATGAGGTATGGTTTGGCTTCTTATGCRTTAAAAATCCTTTAAAACTATAACTGCAGTGTTCATTCCCAAATGATTTTACTTTATGTGTTTATTTAGAGAAAACCGAAACAGTTTGCCATTTATGCATATTCGAAAGCTACATATTTCCAAGACTATAAAGGAAACCCTAAAAAAAAACTACTTTCAGAACTCAAGTAATGATATTTTAAAATACATTGGAGAATGCATTAAAAATGAAGTAAGTGTAAAGAAAAAAAAAAGAAAATCTCGATTGTCCTTTTCTTGTTGCTCAATCGTAACAAGTGATTAATGCACACACAAAAACGGAGAAGATAATTTTTCTGTTCATCATGTGTATTTCATTTTGTATTATGCTTTTGCCTGTGTGATTGCTTTCCACATTGTGAATTTTCTTTCTGTACTTATTTTGAGACACTTAAAATTGGAGAACATATAAAATATAGCTGTTTACAACATTGTAAATTTATGCATAAACTATCACAAAGACTTTGGGGTTTGTGTACCCATACATAAAAGCTGAATTTCAGAGTTCTTGAGGTTAAGTATTTGCATTTATGTTAGCAGGATGAGACCTAGAATGTTTCATTAAACATCAAAGCTATATAACTAATACTTGGATGTAGGAATTGGGTAGTATACCCTTATGGATTTGTGAGTTTCCAAACTTTTTCAAGCATCCGCTGCTTGCTTAACATATACAACCTGAAAGTCCAAGTTATATATAGTAATGGTGCTGCTCAGGTTATGTTCTTAATGAGCAACTTTAGAAAGTGTGCAGGCTCTTAAAGGAAAGCTGTTCCATTCCTTTATACCTCAGTAATACTGGAGGAATGTGATATTTTTTTGAAAGTACAACTCTTAACTAACACCCTTGTATTAATTTTTCTGACCTTTCAATATAAAAATTAATCACTGATTAACAAACAATAGAAAAAACAATTCTCTGAGGATAAAATTCACTTGAAAGTGCTGTTATTTTGCACACCTTGCTATGTAAAGTACCTTTAATGTAATGGCGTTCGGCAAGTCCTTTCTGTGATGACTGCTGTCAAACTAGCCTTCCTGCCACTGTGCGCAGCAGCCCCACAGCAGAGTCTCTGCCGCAGCGGGCTGTTAATTGCTTTCCCCACCGGCTGCAGGATGGAAGAGGCCATGTCAATAAGCATCTCCCACTAGTCAGCAGCGATCATTAGAGAGGCCTGACTTCTTTAAGGGACAGAGTTCAAATTTTCTTGCCTTGGGCAGAATGTGGACCTTGAGCCAAGGTTTCCTGTGTCCTAGGTGCAGCCCTTCGTCTCCTGATCCTGCCTTATTCCCAGGGAGAGCTTTGCTTGTGCCTCCCATAGCTGGGTGAGGATCTGTRCAGTCTTGCCTAGGCAGAGCCAAAGTATGAGAGTGATTCCCTGTCCCGGCGGGTAAGATGTCAGAGGAATGGATAGCTGTTTAGCTAAGTGAATAATGTCCACCCAAAGGGTTTGGTAGGTGCTTCCCTTCGCCCATACAGCCTGTGAGCAATAATACACACATGCAAGGTAACAGCCAGGTATCAGCTTTGCCCCAAGGAGAGAAGGGAGCTGAGCACCCACATTTGGGTAAGTGTAGTCACTGTGGGGCTGCGGTCACAAATACACACCATGGCCCCTCTAATATGTTCAGGCATTCTTCTCATTTGCTTTTTCACATGTGTTTGACCCATAATGTTTCATGTTGAATGAAAACTAATTATTCAAGGTTTTGGTAATGCAGGAAGAGAGAAGACACGGAAGGACTTGATTCAGCCCCCCATTTTTTTCCCATTGTGCCACTAACCCACCAAAACCTACTGTTCCCACAGCGCTGTTGGGAAAATGTGATCAGAAGTTAAAGGTTGCCACCTAATGGTGAACACATATAACATGGTCTTCATGTTTTGCTCCTAAATGTTTCATTCCTAAATCAAGCAAGTCCTTTCTTTATTAGGCGCTGGAGGAGTGAAACTAATGTTTTATTCAGATCTTGCCTGGGGTGATATCTGCTAGCTTATCAGTAATGAGATGTTGCAATGGACTGTGAAATGCCAGCCATCCCGTTTAACTGAATTCTAATTCCTTAATGCTTTTTCTTTGAATTCAGATATAGATGAGTGTTCCTTCGAAAGGACCTGTGATCACACCTGCATCAACTACCCCGGGAGCTTTGAATGTCTCTGTCATAAAGGCTACACCTTGTATGGACTGACGCACTGTGGAGGTTTGGAAACTGAGTTTTGCTTATCTGTTTGCTTGTTCGCTTTGTAAACTGTTTACTGAGCCACAGATTTTTTTAGCTGAAGATTTGAGAACTGAAGATGCTAAAATACCCTAATAAAGCTCAAATAAAGCTAAAATAGCATGAGCTGGGTGTGTCTAAAATTTCAGAGTCTCAAACCTGCTGAAGTATTCCTAGGAGAAGAGCATAAAGGCAAAATGACTGCCTGGCATTTTTGTCACAGCAGCACACAGCAGCCTTGGCGTAGACCAGCAGCCCGCAGCTGTGGCACTTGCATTCCTGGCTGCGTGGATGCAGCACTTCTCTCACAAGGAACACAAAATAGCATCAGACTGAGGTTTGTTGTACCGCACATCACGCACACAGTGAGCTTCCTTAGAGAGGTTACCAGCATGGAGCACCCATGGGTGCTTCCACAGGAATGAAGTTATTCACAGGAGGAGGGCAAAAAAGAGGATAGGAAAAGGATGTTGGTTTTACAAAGTATTTATACATTGTGGCGCAACTGATATTTTTAAATTTTAAAAAAGGAATGTGTATTAGTCTTCTTTTACTATATTCTTGCTGACTAATTTCCTTTGACATGACTGAAGTGGGAAAATCTAGCCCTATTGTTCTGGACCGCTAGCATATAGCACTCATTTAGCAAATTCTACCTTCAAAACCTTTTACATACACTAATTCCTCTTTAAAGGAGAAAAAATCCAGAGTAGTTGCCTCCACTTTACAAATGAGAAAAGAAGTGCACAGAGCTTAGAGCTGTGTCTGTACCAGCACCAAAGGGAGGGCTGGAGAGAGGCTCTACACCAGGTCACTTGTATTCCCATGCCCAGGGGTACATTTACTTGTTAGCTATGCCCAGGCACACAGARCCCCCTGTGCATGAGCCTGTGTGAGTCACCCATACCAGAGGCAATATCTGAGTGTTTATAGTAGCTGGGCAAAGTTGTCCTTAAAAGACTGAGAGACCTAAACTGCCTGTGAAACTCATCAGGGAAGGCTGTGGGATAGCTTGTACCCATCTTCAGTGGAGCTACTTCAGCTCCTCAACCTTTTTGGCATAACTGGAAATAATTGGTTCTGTAATGTTCAATTATTCAGGAGAGATTTTTTTTTTTTTTAAGTGCACCATAGGGCAGTACTCCCACATGACAAAATTAGAGGTTCAACTTCTACTTGATCAAGACAGGAGAGTTTCAGAATGCTCAAATTTAAGTCCACTGTTTGCCAGGGGTGTCACAGCATGGGACTGCCTGCCACCAGCCTGGCTAGCATTTCTGTGGTCTCTTGTCTGCACATTTAATAAGCAGGCTAGGTTTTGATTGTGTCCAGAGCACTGGTCAAAGGAGAACAAAAGTTTGTTTTGTGGGGCTTGTGAAATCTCTTAAGTCTGAATTATGCTTTTAACCAATCAGGTCAACATTACACAATTAAAATAAAGAGGGCAAATTATAATGAAAGCCCTGAATCTAAATTATTGTTAGAAAATGCTGAGGAACACGGGATATGATCCCTGTCTCTCTCTTTTTTTTTTTAATTTTTGAAACTAAAATACTTTCTTTGGTAAGAGCTGGATTGGGAGGTAAAATGCTATGAAATTATTCAAGATATAATCTAAGTAAAACTTGTGTTAAACTACAAACAAAGTGCTGATTTTAAGCCCTCTTAAGCCATGTATTCAGGCTGGATTCTGATCTGAGTCAGACTTAGCCCAGGGTAAGCATGGTTAGAGGAATTGCCGAGAACAGTGTTTGTCCCTAATAGCTCATAATTTGCGGAGCAGTTGTARTGTTACAGACTGAACCAAAGAGATCACCTCAACAGCTCATGCTGTTTCCATTCCTGTGTCACTTGTTTTGAGCCATAGGAGAAAGGTGCAGGAGGTGAGTGCTAGTATCTCTTGTGTAGAGCAGGATATGTAGCAGTAACAAATGAACTGACCATGCAGAGCAGCCAGGGAGAGAAATAGGTGTCCATCTAAGGCAGGAATTTGAGAAGACTCCACTTGAGAGCAGTTCTGAAAGCAAAATCAGAGCCTGAAGGTTTGGGGGACCTTTGATATGTGGGGCGAGGCGAGCCTGATCTTTGGTTTCACTGTTAATTCCTTAATTAACTTATATATGTATTTTTTTAGAGAAAGCCTCAAATCTGGGGGGGTTCAGCATCAGTCTTTAATTAAGAATGAGGCAGGACCAAAACTCTAACTGAAAATACTCAGTGCTGAACTTTGGGCAAAAACATAACATGATCCAAACCTCATGCTTTTTCCTGTAATGGACAGATCCAAAGTCCCAGATCTGAATCCAGACATGTTCAGGCCCTGAGCTTTGCAGCTCAGGTCAATCATTAGTTTTAGTCTGCCCCCAGAGAGGGCTGTTTACAGTGGAACAAATCATTCACTTTGGCTGTCATCCTTGTGGCACTAAGCAGACCTCAAAACTAGGGAGAAATAATGCATTTGAGAACCCTCAGAAAGATTTGGCTCAAGCTTGCTTCTTAATAAGCTTTCTCTCCATCTTGCTTCCCCTCTACTAGCAATTAAATAAACCACATGGCAGCGGCCCTGTTCTGGGTCTTCCATGCGGAGGTGCAGCCCTTGCTGCTCTTGCTGGCATTCAGCTCACAGCATCTCTTGCAATAAAAGTTGTGTGGCATAAGGAAATCTTTCAGAAGGATGGTGCTAGCGCTCATACCTCTCATCTGGGCAAAGCCCTACTTACAGTATGTATTGGCTCATTAAGTGACCTTAGGAAAGTCGGTAGACTCTACAGGTTTATTGGCACCTTTGGGAATTTGGCTTCTTCTGCAGGGGCTTGATTCTGGACTGAGGCACTTGACAGCAAGAGTACATGGTTGAACAGTTTGGCCAGAGCTCAATGGCAGGAGCCGTGTGGGCTAAATGTGTTTTTCCAACTAGGGGCTATCAAGTAAGTTCTACTATCGAGCTTAGCGAAAGCCTACTTCTCTGACTGCCATGTGTCAAATTTAACAAAAAAAGCTTTTCCTGGGACTATCTCCCCAGCCAGTTTTTGCTACTGCTGACCCAGGACTTCCAGGAATCATGACTCTGGCCCAAAAATCATGAGACTAGAAAAATATATGCCTGTTATATTAGGGTATCTTAATCTGTTTCTTTTAAGCATATCCACCATTTTCTGGATTTTTGCTTAACCATGCAGGCTAAAATCTTATATTAAAAATAAAGCTGTTTCTGGATTCTAGCAAATGAATCTGTGAGTGCTCCTGCCAAATGTCCCAAGAAGCAAGAGGAAGACTTGGCTAATATGAACATGCCTGTATTTGTTAATTAGCACAGGGTCTGAACATGGGCTTGACCCCCACACCCTCATCAGCACCACTTCCTACCTGTAACCTCACAGTCTGGCTTCAGTTTGGGTCAGTAGGCACCAAAACTGGGGCCTGGGAAGACTGGCTCGAATTCAGCCTGTGCTCCTGCAGACCGAAAGGATTCAGCTAGTGCCAAGCCCAGGGCACAGGAATTCAAGCCTGGCCTCAGGCATGGCTGTGAGGGACAGGCAGGCACCCACAGCCTGCAAGCCTTCATGGCCCGACCTCTCTTAAAAATGCATTAAGTGACAATTTTCCTTTTACAGATGTGTTTTGAGGCCTACCATTAAGCTGGAATGTGAGCCATTCAGTTTATTTCAGGCTGATTTTGTGTCATTCCAGCTCATTCGCAAGTGTCAAGTGGCACAAGGTACATGCCTTGTAAAAGTCTGTTACATTAACGCTACAGTTTTACCAGCCAGAGGGGTAGCTACATTCAAAGGGCAAAACCCATTTGCTGTTTGGGGTTAGTGCAGTGCCTAAAACACTGGACCTGATTATGGCCCAACCAGGAAAATAGAGAAGGCTAGGAGCAGCACTACACAGCTGAGTGACTGTTCACCGGTTCCTCAGCACAACTTTGGCCTGTTTAATATTGTCCCACGTGACGCCCAAGTGTGATCCAGGGAGAGTACAGAGCAGGGCAGTTCCTGATGAGCACGATGGGCAAAGATGTCCTTCCCGGTGGTAGGAGAAGAGAGGTTAGCCATGGGGGCACAAGCCTTGCCACCTACCCTGAGGGAAGTGAATGGCTGCTGGTCCATCCTGTTTGCTAATACAGACCTCATTTAGCTGTCATGCAGTTACCAATAAAAGCATGCTATCAGGCTAGTTCTCCTGTAAGGTTCTGCTGTTTGGCATGAATGATGTTTCACTGTGTTAGTAGTTTATTCATCTAACTGCAGTTCCGCCATATTCTTGCAGAGAGCAAATGAAGTTTTATATAAATGCTGACTACACTTAGTTCATTTTGACCAAATACCTTTCTAATGCATATGAAGCTGAAAGTCTTTAAGTGGAATATCAGTGACACAGTTGTGGCAATTGCTTTGCCTTCTCCTTGCAAGCTTTTTTCCTTTCATTTCTATTGAGGAGTAGAAGACTAAATAAACTACACTTCAGCTGCTTGGTTCCTGTCAAATATATACTTTCCTTCATCACCTGAATCCTTTCTAAAATCAAATGCTGAGTTACTATGGATAATTTTTTTCTCTGATAAGCAAAAGTGATTGAATCTCACAGACGTTTATGCCTTTGAGATTTTTCCATGTAATGCAATGTACATATTGTCCAGATGCTGCAGAGACTTTCAAGCATGCTTTGTATTTTGTGAACACTTCCAAGAATTTCAGTGTGACTACTCCTAAAAAGTAAGTTGTATCATATGCATAAATCCTTACAAGAGTAGAAGCTGTGCATGTGCCTGTGTAAGGACAATACCTGCACTGTGCATTAAAATTGTTTGATGACAATATAGTCTGCATTATACATATCTGTACAGACTTAAATATAAAAGATATATTTGGAGCAGATATCCTTATGCATGGAACATTATAATACACAGTATACATGCATTCATGCAGTTAATAGTCTACTAAATTCTAATTATATTTTCAGATATTGATGAATGCAGCATCAGCAATGGTAGCTGTGACTATGGGTGTCTTAACATAATGGGGAGCTACGAGTGTGTCTGTCCACCTGGAAAGAAACTTCACTGGAATAAAAAGGACTGTGTTGGTAAGTGTGGGACTCTGACTCAAAGGGGACTGTGTTGATGCTTGGGTTCTCCAGGAATATGACTGTGGTTTTGCCTGAGAGATGCTGCATTTTAGCAATGCAGATCCCCAAACTCATTTCATAAAYTCAGGTGACACCTGACCCTGTGGGAGTCCATGGATTTGGGTTATAACCACAGGTGGATTACAGAACGGGAAATAGTTGGATGTTATTTAACAGTGTTGATTTTTTGATTTTATGGATCTATTCTCACATTATTTTGTGTATTTCATTGTTTTGTCTTTTCCTGGATTAGAATCCTCATCTATATTGAAAGAACTGTTAAAAAATGAAACTACCCTTTTGGTTTCTTACTGAGATCCACATACTGTGACCTCAGATATAACTCTATTTCCCTCCAAGAATGATTTAGTATATTCAAATTGTATTTAGTGGTATATGGGTAAGACATGGTATTCAAGTTGATAACTACATTCACAGCACCATAGTCCAATTTTTTGAGGCATCGCCAAAAGTATCCTGCTTAATATAAAGTACTGATGCTAGCTGTGTCAGAAGTATTAATTGCAATGGGTACAAATCCTGAGACCACTAAAATGATGGCACTTACTGCTAGTGCCACTGTACTCTGTGGAAAATCTGAATATCTGTTCCAATCATGGCTCTTGTGCATCCTTTAAGTAGGTGATGGCTTTTTTTCTGGACCAGTCCTAGCCATGGCTACAGCCATTCAAAGTATTTTCTATGGGATATTTTAATTCAGTTTTCATATTTTTTAATGGGAATGGCACACCTTCAGTCTTTCATAACCAGATTTAATACATTTTCTTTAAAACATGAGCAACTACTGATACATTTGGGGCTGATGCTTAATACTTAATTGGGAGCAAGACAGAATGGTAAAGTGGGAACCATGTTAAGAGAATCTCCTGACTTGTTGAGGGCAAGCAGCGTAGTCCGGAGTAGAGAGCACTGTTCTTTTGCATGATCAGATGGTTGTGGCATTTTTGCACCTGGGTACAGCATTATAGAAAGCACTTTATAACTAAGGGAGGACTTGAGCTGGATTTCAGACTTTGGCATTGACTTTCTTCCTGACCATAACTAATACTTTCCCTGCTTTCCCTACTTACTTTTGTATATACTGCCTTCACTGCTATATAGAGAACAACTAAGTGCTATAGGAGCAAGAAATGGAAAACTCTTTTTTTCAATTATCCGCTGTATCTCCCTTCTGATGTACCAAAAAGACCTCTGGAAAGGGGTTTGTAAACTAACAGCAGGGACCATAATCTTCTGAGGTCTGGTGCATACTTAGACCACAGAAGGACTATGCTATACTCCCTCTCAATCCAGTAAGAATGCTGTTCCCATGATAAAAGACTCTATTAAAATATTTTCATAGTCATAAATTTCCCTTCATTATTTGTAATACCCAGTTGGAAGATGGAAAAACAAACACCCTTCTCTACTGATATACATTGTTTTATTTGATGAATTTAATGAGGCTTAAAATGAGTGTGATCTCCCTGCTGATCACCTGCCTTTATTACCAACATTGTTTAGAGGAAACTGCATTCTACACTGTTATAAAAGCACAATAAAAAGGAGAAGAATGATATCTAATGATCCTGAATGCCATGTGATTTGCAGACATTTACAGTAGCAAAATCCTCTTTTGCTGAGCAATGCCACTTTGCATTTGTGTTGCCTCCTCAGTCCAAAAAATATCATTTCTTTATAAACATCATCCAAGTAGCACAAAAAGCCTTAGGAGGGAGGTAAGTGAAGTGTGATTATTCCCATATTTCAGATATGAACATCAAGAGTGTTTAAGGGACTTGCATATATTTGTACGTAACCATCGGTGAAGTCGGGAATACAACCCGGAGCGGCAGCTGCTGGACCCTTCCTCTGTCCTCGGGCCAAGCCAGGCAAGGCTCATTCCAGCTACCACGTTCAAAGTGGCCTATTTCATCCCAGCTTTACTAGACTCTTCCCAATCTGCTGGCAGACCCAAGTTGGCCGGGCCACTTCCTCCTGCACAGTGGTGCTGCAGCTCTGAACTCCCCCCTACCTTGGTGCAGTTCAGCACCGAGCTGAGGGGTAGGGAAAATGGCACTTGCAGCAGCAAGGCCAGTCAGGAGTAAAACCAATCAGCCAATCCATCTCATAAGATGAGCATGCTTGAAAGAAGTAGCAAGGGCTAGTAGGAAGGAGGGCATATGTACCTGCATAGGCCTTTTTACAGGGCTGAAGCAAGAGTTGCTGTACAAACCTCACGCTGAGGTTTAACCAGCTGATATAATGTGAAATACCTGCTTGAAGAGGTGCCCAGCCCGCRCTCAGCTGGCAGTCAGTGCAGAGATTAAAAGAAGCGGTAAGGCAGCCAAAGTGCAAAAGGTGATGGCACCTACTGCCTGCAGCCAAGAATGCACCTGGTTAGTCATTTGTATGGAGAAAGATGTGTTTAAACACCACCTGAGTCCCCAAAGTTTTCAAATTAAAATAAATGCAAGGTTATAATTATTAGTGGCATACCATCATCTCAGGATGAAGCACAGGGACTGGTCCAGCAACTTGTAACAACTTTAAGTAAGTTTAGATAAAACATGAGCAGCCCTTTACCCAAATGCAAACAGCAGTTTGCAAGTAAGACCTGCAGGAGACTCTGACCTCCTCCTGCCATGAAGCCATGAGAAGCTGGATGTATCCACTGTACTAGCCATAATGTGCCCGGTGCAGTGGGTCCTGATGGGGTGGGGGGGGGTGCATGTGTCACAGTGTCCCTTCCTGGCATTGCTTTGGGGCACTTCAGCAGTGGCAGAAAGGACAAGTGGGACCAGCCACCCCCACCAACATGTCCTACAGACCTCTGCCTGCCTGCAAGGTTTCCTTCTCAGAGATCAGGAGCTTGAGTGTGGAGCTGAGATTAAAAAGTTGGTGAGAGTTGGAATGAGAAGGTGAAAATATTGTTTTAACAGCCATTTAAACTAAGGGATCTTTGTGAGGGTGACTTCTGTGCATGTTGTTGTAGGAGGGCCTGTCACTAGTCATAGCTGTTGCTTCTGCAATCAGGTTGTGCGTGCTGAATTGTGCTCATACTTAGAGACACACCTGTGTTTCAAAATGCAGATCTAGACTTGAAGAGTCCCAAAGGGGAGGACGGGAGGAAAGGACTCTGAGCCAGGCTTTGGGCCTAGAAAATGTGAAGGAGTTTAAATTCCAAGTCCAAGCTCAAGATCCAGATATTCTCTCCCTATTTCAGAAATTCCTGGGCCTGTGACTTTGCTTCATTGTCCCTTCTACGTTTCTTCACCATTATAAGCAAGTAGGTGCTCAGGGTTCTGTTTGGGCAGTGGTTGATTTTTCTTTTTTTCTTTTTTTTTTCTTTTTTCTTTTTTTTTTCTTCTCCTCAGAGATGGTGAAATGTCTCCCAAATGCCAAACCAGCTGCCAAGGCTCAGCTAGTGTGCAGTAAGACAGGAGGCACAGAAAGCTGCTTCCTGTCATGCTCATCCAATACTCTTTTTGTTCCAGGTTGGTACAAAATAATATTTGTCCTCCTAAGTCTAGATACAGAATGTGACTTGATGATTTTTCTCAGCTAATGTATTCATGATTCTTACATTCAGTTTTTGTTATGGACAATTATAAATGGGCAAAAAATCATTATAAATTAGTGTCTGAGCCAAATATGCACATCAATAAATACAAGAGCCAACTGTCAGTGAGAGGTTTGGCCCTTAGTCATTTAATTTGAGGTGACATTTGCAAAAGTAATCAAGAAATTCTAATAAAAACCTGAGACACAACTATCTTCACCAGAGTGATGCAAAAGAAAAATTTTAACATTAAATTGCTATCCTAAAAACCATGGAAAAACTGTACAATTGATTTTGGTGAATCCTGCTAACTTGGGGGTCTCTACTTTTCACGTTAGTCCTGGCATTATATACTGTAGAGCTGTTCACACTTTATTTTCAGCTTAGCAGAGATTACTGGAGCCATGCATTTATCTAATTTCTATGCACCAATACACAGTTTTATCTGTGCAGTATGTAAACCCTGTTAAGATTGTAAGTATGTTATTTTTGTTTCTGCCAAAAAATTCTGTCAGAGTCTGAAACTAAAATTATTACTGAAGTACATAGCCCATTTTTTTAAATTACAGAGATTATCCAAGCCTAAGGACTCTGTCATGGACAAACACAGTAAAATATTTTCTACCTGCCACCATGGGATTATTTTATTTACAGCTAGCCTCAAGCCCAGTTTTTCATAAAATGCAAAATTTTGATGCTGGAAGAAACATCAAATTTGTAGTCAACACTGTGAAGCAGTGGCCTTTAGCAAGCTATTTCAGCCACTTCAAGTGCAAGCTGAGCACTTGGGCTCATTATTTAGGGGTACGAACAAGCTTGTTCGAAGGCTGCGCGTTCTCACTGGGGTGGCGAGCTGTTCTGCGCGGTTCTGGCTGCCTGCACTGACCCTGCCTCCTGCCTCACTCAGATTCGGAGAACAGCTACACGCTGAGCTGCGGCATCCCCGGCGCCCAGGGCAAAGCTCCGCAGAAGCGCAACGCGACGCTTCCCAGCTGCGCAGGTAGGTGCTCTCCCGCGTGCCGGAGCTGTGCGGGCGCCATCCCCTGACCCAGCTGGGGGTCGGTCGCGAGATAGAGTGCTCAAAAGTTATGCTGAGCCAGGTTTAAAGTGGCCTGTGCTTCCAAGCGTCCTTTCTGCAGCCTCTGCGGTAGGGCTGGAGCGTGCTTGGTTGCCCTGCAGTGCGGCACCCATGTTGGTAGGTCAAATGCAGGAGCAGTGGTGCACCAAGGTGTAGTCAGTAAGGACGGACATTTAGAATAATTTCCTTTCTGTAGTCTAGCAAGGCAATACTGAGCATATCAAAAGGGCAATTTTTCACAGACTTGGAAGCGAGCCAGACAGGCCCATCAGTAGCACAATGGCAAAGGCTACAGTGGGGCCAGCTCTCACCTGGCAAGTCCCTGCTTAGCAGCATGGAGGCTCTGGGGACTCGTGGCAAAAGGGTTATGAGACTTTTATGAGCACGTATTGTGTTTCATTCATCTCTGTTGTCAGAAACGGCTGGATTATTTTTGCAGAGACATTTCAAAATTTGTCTTAAAGCCAATACCCACCATAAAAAAGTTCAGCTCAAATGGTCAAAGTCTGGCGAAATGAGAAGCAGCTGAAACTGCATCCAGCAGCGGGAAGTGTCAGGCGACTTTGAGTGCTTGCAGTCCTGCTCTCCCTGGAATGGATCTTGTCCCTGAATTTGCAGTTCTCTAACCACATATTTCTTACATATTTGGAAAGGATTAGGAGGTACGATGCTGTGAAGTGAGCTAAGCGGCTGCAGAGCTGGCCGCCTGTGGTGCAGGGCAGGTTACCCCCAGAGGCAGGGCGGCCGGGCTTGGCCCTCGCTGGCTGAGGGACCCGCAGCACGGGGCTCCTGCAAGCGCCCACCGCCTGCTGCGGCTCTGCCTGCAGCCCATGGTGGCCCTGAGGAGACAAGGCTGGGCCCAGCCTTTTCCACCACCATCTTTGTGAGAAAGAAGTCAGCCAGCGGCTACATTTCCTAAGTGGCACATAGCTGTATAATAGCCTTTGAAGTCATAAGACTTAACTGGGTTGGATTTAAAGATGAAGAATAAAGCTTGCAAGCCATAGACTATTAGCTAGCATAGATTACGTAGCCATAAAGACAGTTCTCTTGGATGGTTTTCAATTGCCAACAGCACAACTCCTCTAAATCAATCTTATTCCTGGTTTGCATTAATAAGAGCAGAACCATGGCCAAGTAACATGGGAAGTCACAGATGGCAAGTCAGAACAATTGATAACAATTAACCTTGTTTGTAATAAGGCAATTTCAACCAAATTCCACAAAGGGATGCAAGGTCTGCTGGAGGAGAAGAGTATGTGCAGTGTACTAGCAAATTCATTGATCTTTATGGGTTCAAGTGCAAGTGCTTATGGGGAAAATGGACTTATGCAAATAGCTCCTTTTGTACAAGGTGTACACCTCTTGGACCGTCTCTTTTGCATGTTGCAAGAAGACTTCTGAGTCTGTTTTTGAAAATAAGTGTCAGACTTCATTTGATCTGCATTACAAATGATAACTTTTTACTTGGCATCAACAGATTCATTAGCCCCTCCAATCAAGCAGAAAGCTCGTTTTAAAATTAAAGATGCAAAGTGCCATTTGCGGCCTCGCAGCAAAGAAAAAGTGAAAGATTCTGGGAAGCAAGCTGTCTTAGGTATGTGGTTCCTTCCAACACGTAAACAGCATTCTAATGGGGTTTTTTGTTTGCTTGTGTTCATAATCTGTTTTCACACTGCAGCCAGAAAAGAAGTTAGTAATGGTTTTCAGATTTGGATCTGAACTTAAGCTCAGGCCAGGTTTCACGCTGAAGCTGAACAGTGGCTTGGGTTTGGATCTGACAGTGCTGAAATGTCACCAGTTGCTTTGCAAAAATTTTGTCTGAAAATACATGAATTCATACATGAATTCAGAATTAAACTGATCCTTTTTCTGGCATTGATAATGGTAAAAATATCTTGGGGGGGGGGAGGTAGCTACTGACCAAAGGAAAGCTAGATGAAATAAAGTCAGTTTGGTTTGGTTTAGATTTTCCAAATTAGGTTTATAAAAGAAAACATATACTAGCAAGAGCTATTATTATTTCTGTTATTCACTTCATGCTCGATTAGTATCCCATTGCAGCAGCAAAGAGAGCCCCTGTGCAGGAAAGTTATAATCAAAAACTGATGTTACATGGCCTTAGCTGTTTCATAGTATTGGAATGAATAGCTGCAATGTTAGAAAAAAGGTTTAGATATAATTAGCAAAATCTGAAATTAAAAAAAGTCTTTGTCAGACTGGATCAAAGAGATCAAATGTTCTTCAAACTTGGTATAAATAGATATGGAATTTTATTATTACTATTTTTGAACATCACTTTTAAAGTTAAAAAGAGAGACTATAAAAGTGATATATATTTAACAAATATTCATGACACTTATTTCTTGTGCTCCAGCCCCTTGATAGCATAACAGGGAAAACTGAAGAATGTTTGTATGCTGTTGTTGTACATTTCCACAGCTTAAAATATTTGGGGTTCATTTAAATTTACTCTTAACTGTGAATATTCTGGATTTTAATACATGGTACTGGCTTAATTGCAATAGCCCATAATGTTGCTTCGAGCAATTTAGCAGGTTAGAGCAAACTTATACTGATATATTCTCTATTGTGAATCTGTCTTACCACAGCTTTTGTTAGTGAATGGGGAGAGCCGTATATGAGCTGTGAACAGAAAAGAGTAAACAAGCTAGCATATTAAAATGCTAAAAGTTTGAAGAGTTGATATTTAAATCTAGACTTGTATTTTATTCTTACCCTGCAGTCTAAACATTTATCTTTTTAAATTTCCCAGTACTGGCTTAAAACAAACAGAGTCTCTGTTGTCAAGATACTTACCTTCTCCTTATGTATTGGCTTCTTTTAATAAGATGTAATTATCAGACTCATTTTGAAAGTCACAGAAGTTCTTTTTTGGTACATAAGGTCACCATGGCATTTCTTGGTTGCATTTCCTTTGTCCGTTGCTAGTTTTGCTTTCTATCTGTTATCTCCTCTGAAATTCTGGGTTTAACAATAAGATTATATCATACAGCCACAAGCTCAGAATGAAATCCTTTTGGTGGCTTTGGTGTTAAAGATTTCCCCCCAACCTGATAGGTCCATCAGGTGTTATAAATGGGATAGTTTTCATCTAGATGTCTCTATAAAGGGAGACGATGCTTATGTGACTGTGTCCTAACAGATTTTATCCTTTCTCCTCAGCAGTTACACATATTTAGAGGCTGTATTCACTTCTCCTGGCATGTATTTTCCCATAAAGCCTTCTAATATATTTTCATAAACTCCCATTCAAAGGCTTTTAATCTATTTTTAAACTTTGTTATCTGGTGATTGTCACTGATGAAAGAGAGGAAACACCAACTGGTAGTTTCAGTTCATCTGGGCTGTGTACTGGGCACAGTACTGCTGTGCATTTGTCCCAGGTCTGTCACTCATCAAGTTATGAAAACTGACTCTGTTGCTTGATTTAACCATCAAATGACAGCATATAGTATCACTGATCTTAACTAATTTCTGTAAAGAGCTTCCCAATCTTTATGCAGAAAAGAGACAGGAAATTATAAGCCTTAGAAGTACCACTACGCAGCTAAGCATCACATTGTATTTATGTCTCCTGCTTTCACTAGCAAAATGAGCAAACCCAAAATTGCACGGAGAAGGAGGTGTCTAACATTGCATGTGAAATGTTATGAAACCTGTCACTGCATTCATGATAACTCAGCTATCGCTCATTAGCCTGTCACTTGCTACTTTGCTACTTGATTTCTTTTCTATGTTGCTTCTCTTATGCAAAGGAGGTCCATTCCCTTGTACAGACAACTGCCAGGTGACCTTTGTGAATCTCAAGTGTGATTCCTCCAAGAAAAAACGCCGGGGCCGCAAGTCACCATCAAAAGAAGTGTCCCATATCACTGCAGAGTTTGAAGTGGAGATGAAGTCAGAAGAAGTCTCAGGTTTGTGAAAGATCTCTCCTGGCCTGTGGAGAGAAATCATAATTCAGATCCTCAGTGTGTTAGATTCCCTCTGGTGCTATTTCATCAAGCTGCTGTGCAAACCTTTTAGCACAATCGTTATTCAACAGCCTTTCCACACTCAAAGTTTCCAAGCTTTAACTGAAAGGTGTTAGGCATGAAATTAAGCCAAAAGAACAAAGATTGGACCTGCAGCAAAATTTTCTCAAAGCCTGGAGTTAAGTCCAGTAGCTTAATTTAGTCTGATTTCTTCAAACAGAAGCATTAATCAATGCACAGAGAACATAAGGATTAGGTAAAAGTTTTGTAACACCAGCCATGAAAATATCCTTCAAAATTTAAGTTGCTGCAACTTCAGTCTGAAAATAAAACATTTTTATTACACATTTGGTACCCTCATGTTTTGGTAACAAACTTCAGAAAGAAAAGAATTTGCTTCAAGTTATTCATGAGATGTAATATTATGCTATAAAATCCAGCCAAAGAAAATGTGGGCTCAATACTGTAAACATCCCCGTCTCAAAGGCAGGTTTCTTAGCCCATGAGGCATACCTCACCAGCCAAGTGGTTCGAACAGCAATCGTGCCAGAAAACACCTTTCTTTGTGTCACTTAAATATTTTGGACCAGGAAGTGGGGAGAATTCCTAATCAAATGACTAAATGATGGACTGAGAAAATCCAGAAACATTAGTCGAGTCAGCCTGAATGCATATCTGGAAATCCCCATACCTCTAGCAGTGCACGCAGCACCAGTCACTGCAACTCTGTAAAACAGGAGTTGGGACAGCAATCTTGTCCAGTGCCAACCTGATTTTGCCGCCTAGATTGATGTTTGCTGCAGCCCTCTTTCTGTGCAGTCAGTGTAACCAGTCTTTTTAATGCTAGAGATAAGTTCACAGGGAGTGCTGATACCTTATAGGCTGAGAAGTTTAGTTTGATGGACCTCAGTGTACTGGCTTGTCCCCTTTAAAGGCCCAGCGTGGAGTATAGTGTGCTGCTTCTAGAATTTATATGGAGAAGAAAGTGAAGCAAATAGAGGTGTGATAGTGCAGTCTAAGAAACAGTGCAATATAGGCTAAGGTTTTTACGTTAAGCACCTTTGCTTAAACATGAATCTCAATTGCTTCTAGTTTTCTTATCATTTCCCATCTAGACACCTGTAACATTGACTGTGTTCGGAAAAGGATGGAGCAGAAGCTGCAAACTGCAATCAAAACATTGAGGAAATCTATTAATAAACAGCAATTTTACATTCAGTTTTCTGGGACAGAATATGAAGTGGCTCAGAAGCCAGCTAAAGCTACTGAAGGGCATGAAGCTTGCAGTACAGGGCAAGTGCTGCAGGAGGGAAAATGTGGTAAGTCCCCCAAACTCCCTTCAGACCAGCCAAACCCCCCAAAACAAGCACCTCCCCTCCAAATTAACTAGCCCCTAATGAGCCAGGCAGGAAATCTATTAAATAACAGACAATTCAGATCCATGTTACTCAGCCTGTGTCTATGGACCATGGATAGTTCATAAGACAGCACAAGAAACTTCATTAAATGACTTCAAGGAAAAAAGAAACATGTATATGTACACATTCTCATGCTGTCAGCAGATATGTATCAGGGCCTGCCATGAAGCATGGTTGGTAGCTAGTTCCCCGTTGCCCTGAGCATCCAATGAAAATGTAATTATGGTTCTGTAAAACAGTAAAATTGTGTTTGCCTAGATTCTATATATTTAGTTTTATTATCACCCCTCTTTCACTCTCCTCATCACCAAATAATCTATGGCCAACGGATGTATTTATATATAACACTCAAGAAGTCCATTTTAAAAAAGGCTAAAAAGCCATGATCTAGAGATATCTATTCTAACTTTATGTAAAATATCTATTTCTTTTGGGCGGTTTCCCAGGTTATCAGGCTCTAGTGTCTTCCCGAGGACAAGGTGCTAATGCAAACCCATTAATGGCAGTTCTCAGCACAACATTGCTAATTGCTTGAATTCACATTTTGAAAATCAGCCTATCTGTGTTTCCAGCTTCTTTTAGACACCAAGTCATTTACAAGCAAAAGTAAATAATTACTTCATGTAGATCTGGTAGGTGCCTCTAATGAGCTGGTTCAGATGCAGTTTTCAGCATATAGGAACAGTGATTTAGAAGCTGTTTTGAAACACTGCTGCTATTAGTGTCTAGAAACCTATGTACTTTAACTACCTGTATCCTGCAGAGAAAAATATTTAATGCAGTCGTGTTCCCTGTTGTAGCAAGAATAGCATGTGGATTCATATCTCTATTTAAAATGCCTTTCAGTTAAGGTATGCAAGCATCAAGAAATATACAATATTACATGGGATACATTGCCCTCAGAAATTTCTAAAACTGATCTCAGGAGACAGACTTACTATCTTCTTCCTTAAAACCAACATGTAAATGCATCTACTGTAAACTAAAAATTCACATAACTTCCCACACATTATGCACCACTGTCTTAATTAAACTACAATATTCCATTTTAAGACTGCATCAGCTTTATTAACAACATATGTCTGATAAATGCTTAAGTGCAGTTAAATGTCATTTAATGGTTTAAACAATAGAAGAAGGATCCTGCACTGATATAAATTGACCTAGACCACAGTGGAGATGAGCCTGTTTACATCAGATGGGGATACTAGCCCAGCATATGCAAAGTGTCACTATCATACTGGGGCCAAAGAGATCGCTCTTCTCAAAATRTTCGATATAAAGGCAAATGATGTGACCAAGATGAAAGTCCTTATGGAGATTCCCCTTTTCTTTTCTCAGTTACCTGCAGCACGGGCACCTTTTATAGCGGAGAACATAATCAGTGCGTTCCTTGCTCGCCAGGAACATACCAAGACACAGAAGGTCAACTTACCTGTGAGCCTTGCCCAAGTAATGATGGACAGGGAGTAGCAGGCGCCCGGAACGTGTCAGAGTGTGGAGGCAAGTTGAATTTGATTATCAAAGGAGTAGGTGTTGCCATACAGCATGTGAGGCATGGAGGCTAAAAGAGGAGAGCACCTTCCTCCTTGTAAAGCCAACAGAGGAAAACTCTGTGTCCTTACAAGCAATACACATGTTTTGGCTTGTTCCATCTGCTGACATGCTGGCATTGCTACCAAAAAGATGGGACCTGCTGCAGCAGTGTGAGCTATGGCATGGAACCGAGCAAGCCAAGCAAACACTTTGCTTCAGGTCAGGTATGGAGTCTGGACATACCACGACTTGTAAGGGCTCGCTGTGTATATTGTGAGACAAAGGGATAGATTAGTTTGGCCTGGTATTGGTAAGTCTAACGAGCCTGCTGATTAAATGTTTTGCATGGGCTGCAGTTTATCGGATGTAAGCAGCAGCAATCATGATTTTGAGAATGTTATGCTGCAGGGATCTGTACCTGCATTCAGAGCTAAGGACTGTGAGTTTTCATGCTGCTCGAGTTCCCTGTAGCTTTTGGCAAGTGACTTATTATCTCTGACTCAACTTCACTATACATAAAGTAGATAAGGGTGATGATAATCTCTGGTTTCAGAAGAGAAATATGAAGTTCAGCTTGTTAATGCTCCTACTGTAACTTAATCAAGATAAGGTTTCAAGACACAACTGTTAATTATTTTCTCTACCTTATTTCATTACAGATGAGCAAAACCTATTTTATAGCCAGATACATTATTTGACTTTGAAACAAATCTGTCCTATCTGCTATGCTGGATTTTGAAGTTCTGACTTTAAAACTCATTCATTAATTGCATTAATGTTTGCTTCAAGGATACCTAGAGTGAATGCACGATGACATTTGAGATGCTGCCATTTTTTCCCCATCCACCAAATAAAAAATAATTTTAGTGTCTCCAGTTTAAGTATATGGTAGATTTGGCTGATTTACTGGATGAAGGAATTGTGTCACTGGAAAATTCTTGAAATGCTTGTGCATCTTCAGTTATAGTGGCTTTTTTTTAGCCAAAATAGAAGAATAGTTTATTATCAACATAAAATCTAAATGTACAAGGACCTGATGCAGTATACTGACCAAAACAGTACAACAGCAAGAAGAAAGACAATTTTGTTTCACAACTGGCAAAGCTTCCACTTGAATTTTTGTTCTCCACATGAATAAAAAGAAACCCTTCTCGTTCTTTTTGCAGAATGGATTTGTCTCAAAATAGACTGTTGTGATCTGTCAACAGACATTTTTTCTGATGAGCTCTCCCCTTTTCTTCCTCTGAAAGTGGCAAGAGCGGATATGCTCTGGTGTTCATAAACCTCACTGTCAAAGATTTTATCAAGATCAATATGTCTCCATAAAATGTTTCAGCATATGTGATGAAACAGCATATTTTGATTAAAAACAGATTTTGTTAGAAATGTCCTCACCACCTGTAATCAATAGTATTTTTGCATCATAGCTTCTGGAACAGTAACATTTGTGTAGTAACAAATAAGCTATGCTTGAGATCCTCTGCCCTATAGGTGAGGCAGACAAGTATTAGTATGTAAGAATTTTTAACCAGCTGTTGCATAGAACTCAGTCTATATTATATGCAAGAAAATAAGATGCTATGATACTTAAGTTACATGCAATCCATATAGACACAAGCACAAAGCACAACTGGGAAACCTGCTCAGTTGGGGCATTTCTCCAGGAAATCCACCTCAGTCCTGCTTTGTTGGCAATTTCAGTAGAAAACGCAAGAATGAAGTAACCAGCTCATTTCCTTCTACGTCTTCAGGTGAGGACTGGGACACTCTAGTGCTGAAAGTGGCAGGTATTTAGCAATATTAAAACCCAACCGTACCTCTTCTTTAAAAGAACGTCTGTAAGAGTTTCACAAATACTAAATTGTCACACTAAAAATCCAGATCCAAATCCAATTTTCTTTAACTGCCTTTGCCTTAACATCCAGTGACCAGCTGGACCAGCTCAGTTGGATCAGTTGTGCTACAGAATTGTCTTCAAATGAGCAATGTCATAACATTTTTCAGAAGACTGTAACACAACTTCAGCTTGTACAGTCATATTCCAGCCTGCTGGAATGGGAGCAGAACTGAATCCCAGAGACCATGGTCCCATAGGTGTCCATAGGTGTTTCACTTTTGATTTTTGTGGGGACAGTATCTAAATTTTGCTTTTGCTTGGAAGCTCTTGTTCATCCTGAGAGCCAAGTACCCAAGATGCTGGAAGCCCTCCACATTTCCAGGCAAATGTCAGAGTTCTTAACCAACCCCAGCTAGAGCTCTCAAAACTTTCAGGTTTTTGAGCCAGTTGTTTATGCCTGCTGTTTGCCTCTTTTGGAAGCTAAATTATAAAGTATTGGGATTAGGCAACCTCAGGGAACAGCTAAAACACATCTCAAAGCACTGGTCTCCTAGGTTGGGATGGTGTGAAGACATGCACTAATGCCATAGATCCTGAAAAACTCAACATCCTGATTCCCAGATAGGCTGTCAAGGAGTGAAGTCGTCAAACTAGCAAGAAACAAGCCAACCAAATTGCCTGTCAAAAATTGCCTGGAGAGCAAATTTTGAAACAACCTTTTATCTGTCAGTAGACTCATCCACAAAGTGCTTTGCTTTTCACAAATCACCATTTTCTGTAAGAAGAGCTTCTGACAAGCACTAGTTTTCACAGCCTCCTGGAAAACTGACAGTGTCAGCTGTTTTCACAGACAGGGTGCTGTACTGGTCCAATCCAGTCTGGTAAATCCCATGGTCTACTGTTTCCATAGCTATAAAATGGAGATTAAAAAAAAAATGGAATGGAATCCTCGCTGGGAAAAAAAAAAGCATCGGTAGTAAAGAACTTATTAATAAACTAGTTCTATTTACTGGCATCATTTTTAGGAAGCAGTAACAGGAATAAAATTGGCAGGTAAAATTAGAATTTCATTAGCAGCTGTCCTGATGTTATTTTTGAAGTTATAGGAAGCATTGCTAATTACTAGTGACTTTTATACTTTGTCCAAAAAGGTAAGCTCACTAATACAGACGATCGTTTTCAATTTCTAGGGCAGTGTTCTCCTGGACACTATTCTTCAGATGGTTTTAAACCTTGTAGAGTCTGTCCTCTTGGTACGTATCAGCCTGAACCAGGAAGGACCCTCTGCTTTCCGTGTGGCGGTGGGCTTGTGACCAAGTACGAAGGTGCTGTTTCATTTCAAGACTGTGAAACCAAAGGTGAATTTCAAATCTTTCCATGATTCATAGGCTATATTGCTCCTTCATTTTCCTACTGCTTGCCCTTTTGCTTGTAAACTTCAGTGCCCGGGGACTTTGAAATCCTCCAACACAAACATAGCCACTGCATGTATAAACAGTGTGATTAAACTAAATGGTCAGGAAATCTGTAAACTAGGAATGATCTCCTGAGATTGCGGAGACTGAATAGTCTTTATGGTATTCTTTGGAATTTACCACAGGCACATATAGTGCCAGCGCTGCAACTGGTAAGTAAATCAGCCTCAGTGCATGGCAAGCAATAAGACCAACTTGCATAAGAGAATGCTTTAGCCTTTATATATGCAGTATATTTTTATTTAACAAATTAGAAGAACTAAACACTACAGAAATTATATGAAATTAAAGATTGATTATGGATGGGCTGGGCAGAAGCAGTAAGTGTGCAACATGTTGTATGCCCCATAATGACGAATTTCCATGCAAATGCTGAGGGCAGATTGAATTACATGCCAGCCCTGTCAAACAGACGCTAATGAAAACCTCTCTCCTGCTACTGTAAAAGGATTATCGTTGTTGAGGAAGGTAGGTATCAGCTTCCATTTGTTAAAAGCTCACTGGAAACTACTGTATTTAAAAGAGACATGTAGCATGTGTTGCTAGTTTGTAAGGTTTTAGCGTTAGTCTTTGGAGCATGATTCCAGTTAGAAGGTTATTTGTAATTGGAAATACGGCGAGCTAATGTCTTTTTCCCTTGCAATGGCATGGTAAGTATATTGCAGTATGTATACTGCAGTATGGAGCTCAGGGGATATGCCCAGGGTAGAGGGAAGTTGTCCCTGTACTAAAGATTGCTACTTTCTGAAAATAATATACCTCATACCTTACAGTTCACTGTTCTCCTGGACACTACTACAACTCCACCACACACAGATGTATCCGGTGCCCTGTGGGAACTTATCAGCCTGAGTTTGGCCAGAACTACTGCATCACCTGTCCTGGGAACACAAGTACAGATTTTGATGGCTCCACTAATGTTACGCACTGCAAAAGTAAGTTGCATTTATATTAGCTGTGAGATGGAGCATATCTCTGGGTGTGGACTGCAACCTGCCATACGGAACAGAAAAAATTGACTGTGAAGACAATGCAAACAAAACCTGGAAAAGTACCACTTGCTGCATGTAATTGTTTTAGTATTAATGTAATCTGGCACAGTGCCTGCTACAATTTAAAACTACAGAGCTTTCATAAGCTTTCAAGAGCCTGTAAGTTTTGCAGTGTTTCAGTGTTTCATGTTTCTCTGTGTCTCTGTAGAGCTCAGTATCTTCCAGCAGAGTTACTGCCACTAATCATTAGGAAATACTATGAGATATGGTCATGCATACTGCAATTGTCAGGTAATCGCTCACGACAGTGAAATCTTCTCATAAGCTTTTTTGCAGTACTCAGTCTTCTATCTTAAATTACCATTTAAATATCCTGAAGGACTCCAGTGCAATTTTATTTGATCTGCTGTGAAAAAATGATTCTTTTAGGCAGGTAATTTTTGTTCGTTCCTCGTATGCTTATTCAAGAGAATTTCTCTATAATAATTAGGTAATGTCATCTAAACTAAATATTTGTATATGTCTATCATATTTTTTTTATTCTGATTGTGTGCTATGTATCTTTGAAGTCCTTCATCATGTCTAATGTAATTTGAGTAAATTAGATATTTGTAAGGAATTTGAAGGAGTTTGTAACAATCCTATAAAGTAAAACCATCCTTGTCATTTTGCTGTCTCTGATGCTCTCTCTTTTCAAGCAGATTTCTGACCTTGCATAATCTTTGAGGCTCTGATTATGCAAAATATTTAAAATATACTTAGCTTTAAGTGGGTGAGAAGGACTGGAGAGATCAAGCTTAAGTAACTTACTGAATCAGGCTTCTGCAGCAAATTCAGTTGGAATTTTGAAGGTGTGAAAAATAAAACTGACCTGTCAATTGAGATTCTTTATTAACTGGCTTAATCTAAAATAAAGCAAGGGGGTCTGTAATCAAAATAGGGTTGCCTGTTAGGATCATTACACTCCTTCAGCTAAATCAAGTTAAAAAGCAAGTGAAGTTCAACCCAAAAACCTTCTGTATGTCAGCATGGTCTTAGTGGTAACCACTGTGTGAATACTTCCACAGTGGGATCATGCTTACTTACCTGCATTGGTATCTCAATCAAATGTTAAATCAATCTGAATGGAGAGTTAAATCAGCTTATACACTGAAGATGAAGCTTTTACAAATCAGTAAATGGAGTAGCCTAGCCTTGCCAACTGAGTATGCCTGTAAAGGCTTTCTACACTAAACAAAGAGACAGCTGGAGAAGGTATGCATATCTGCAGCCTTGAGGAGGAGTTTAGACTTGCTCTTGACAGATCTAGAAAAACACCTCAAATTAGCTAATCAGCTAACACAAATGCTAATTTATGTTTCTCCATAGACCAGCACTGTGGAGGAGAACTTGGGGATTATACTGGCTATATTGAATCGCCCAACTATCCTGGAGACTACCCAGCTAATGTTGAATGCATTTGGAATATAAACCCACCCCCAAAGAGGAGAATACTCATTGTAGTACCTGAGATATTCCTCCCAATTGAAGACGAATGTGGTGATGTTTTAGTAATGAGAAAAAGTGGTAAGTTGCCAGCCATGAATTATAAATATTTATAGCAAACAGATTGAGGGAAAGTTCATGTGGATGGGACAAAATGAGATCTTCATCCATTCAATGTTTGTAAAAGGATTGCTGAATAAACTGGCACAGCAAGTTAAAATAGAACACTGTACTAATGATAATTAACACAGCGATATTAATTATTCAAGTGTCTTGGCTGAATCACAAAGCAGTTAACGGACTTTTGTCTGGCCCRGTTATCAGGTGGGATAAATCACTGTTGCTCTGTAGAAGTCAATAAAGCTATGCAAAGTTATACTARGAGACGATCTCTCCTGTCTTCTCTACAAACTATGCTCTTACTTCTCCTTTGCAGATATATCTATGCTGCAATTATTGTTAAATGTGTTCACTGACACAGGCTGGTACATCAGCCTGACACCCTCAAGAATTCCAAAGTTTTCCCAATTTTATGTGGAGCGGAGCTTATGTTGTAGCTTTGATTACAAAGTTAATTTATCTACTTCTGAAGTTAGGACAGCAATGAGATGCAGCCCTCCTTCAGTCCTACGCAGGCAGCCAGCTTCTGGCGATCTGTTGTTAAAGCTTCAAGAAGCATCGTGCCTGAAAGAATTGTTTATATGGAGTTTTGTTTAAAACAGTATATTTTACTTGCTAAAATAGTTTTCACAACTTTTTATCTGCTAGGGCTTGTGTTGGCAGCTCTACATGTCAGATTAGTAAGAAAAGAAACCCGCACGTTACAGATGGAAGAACATTATATCTGGCCAGCTCAGTTTTATGAAAGCAACACAGTTGTTACAGCAGAATAACTCAGTAGTCCTTCTAGTCCTGAATCTGGTTCCAATAGTGACTAAAGCCAGGCATAGCAGGGAAACTTTGGCTTCCACCTCAGTACCAATAACAGCAACAATGGGAAATGAAGAGAGTTTTTCAGAGCTATGATTTGTGATCACTGTATGTTTGGCATCATAAGAATAGCTCTTATAAATATTTATCATAGTTCATGTAACATCAGCTGCCAATCTTACGGAGGAAAAAACTGATCGCAGTTCCAGAGTTACAGTTCGGTCCACTTTTTTGCACTTCAAGAAGGGACTCGACCACAGTATTAGGTGTGAGTAATATAGCATATTCTCCCCAGTGTGGTTATGTTACACTAGGCCCTTTCTCTAGTTCCTGCTCACCAACCAGTCGTAGCCCTTACATACACACATGCGACTGTGGAGTGAGGCAAGCTCCAGAGCCCTCAGGAACAGGGCAGCGTGGCCATGCTCGCTGCCTTAGCAGGTCCCCCATGCTATTTGAGCCGGGCAGGTAAAGGCCGTGACCACAGTCCTTTAGCAGTTATCCAGAGTAACCTCTGCCTGCGCGCGGTGTGAATGTGTTCAGCTGAAGCTACTCGGGGAACATGAACAGAAAGTGAGCAGGGTTGTGACGTTTACTCAGCCACCTCTGGGGTACTCTTTGCTTTCCTATGTCATCTTTACTTTGCCCTTTTGTGTACATTAAGAAATAATGCCCTTAATTCCTTTAAAAATCAATTTATTCTAGTCTGGAACTCATTAAAACCCCTCACTATAATGGTATGTTGCAGGGCAACACCACAGGTAGATGTAGCATTGATGGAATAAGTTGGTTGGATATAGGCATTTTCTGTACCTCCCATGTGTTTGGGGTTTTATGCTTAACCTTTGCTATGAATGTCTGGGATTGATAATTAAGTTGGCTCCAGAAATTTATACAGAATCATGTTCCACTGGAATTTAAATATTTCATAAAATCAGACTGATTTTACCAATATCTTTTTCCAAAGGAAAATCAGAATAAAAAGTCACAGTGCTGAAGATACTACCTTTTAGAACAAAATGTTCTGATATTTAGGTCTGAAGAAACTTCTCATTTTAAGTTTTCTGTGATATTAAAATATCCACAAATTTAAAAGACTAAAAAGGAAACAAGAAACCTTTTTCTGTAATTTTCTTTCACAAAAATTTCAGATGCTATTTTTACTTGTCTAAGAGGTTGTTAAACATAACTAGCATTTCAAAATATCTAAATCATTAAGGAAGATGGAATTTCTATCTTCTCTCTGGCACTAATGTGCACTACTTGTTTTTGGTATAACTACAACATCATTATAACAGCTTCATCCTTAAGACTTTCTGATAAATATTAACATTTAACTCCAGTTTAACATAATCTTTATTTTGAAATTCATCTAAGGCTTTATCCAAATCCCATTCAATTCAAAAGATCTCTTTTTGTTAACATCGATGAAAGTTGGGTAATCCCTTGCGAGTTCAGATTTTGGAAAGTTATACTTGCTAAGAATCTTTCCCTAATTATCCTGTGGCTCTGAAGTCCACAGGTCTTTTCTGAACTAAGAAAGAAGCTATTTTTCTTTTTTTTTCTTTTTTTGTAATTTTTTTGAAATTAGAAGAGCCACCTGATATGTTCTTAATGATTTCAGGATATCCTGCACTCTCTGTTACTTATGATAAGTTCAAATTGGGGGTCTTTCTGGATCCCAGACCAGCAATAGATGAATAACATTTTCTTTTCAAACCTACAGCAAGGTTATTACATTCTGATAATCAGCATATTGCTATCAAGTTAACACCCAGATTTAGAAGTGTTAGGAGCTGGTCATCAAAGCTGCCGGGGGCGCGACTGACTTGTTCTTGCCCATCTGGGACTGGCATGTYGGAGCCCTGGAATTCAATGCTGCAGTAATACACAGAATAAGTAACATCGATACTAACTTTGTAAATGCTAATAATGATCTGTGGCATCTTGCTGTCTACTTAAGCATCTTGTCCTGGGACAGAGGGGAAGGGTTCCCATTACCTTTGTGGAAAAACTTGCTTCTCCTTATAGGCCGATAAAGAGTACATGCCTTCTATCATAAAAATCTTTCACTCTCAGGAGTATGTGAACTAACAAGTGTCTGTTAGTCTGGCAGTTCTGACCTCTAGATCAGGAAGGATTCAAAAAGTTATTTTTATAAAGATCATTTATTTATTTAATCTTCCAGCTTCTCCAACTTCAATTACTACATATGAAACGTGTCAGACTTACGAGAGACCTATTGCATTTACCTCAAGATCAAGGAAGCTATGGATTCAGTTCAAGTCAAATGAAGGAAACAGTGGGAAAGGATTTCAAGTCCCATATGTGACTTACGATGGTGAGAATGGGATTGTTTTCCATCTTTATGTTATACCTAGATTTCAGAAAATTGTCATTTAGAATCATTTTTACACTGATGGCAGGGAGAGAAGAATGCGAAAAATTTGATGTAACTCATTTTTAGGGTTTTCAGTGAATTACGTTAAAATCAGTTGTAAAGAATTTGAAGTAATACTTAATTTTATATTTATTACTTTTCCTAATCCTTTAAGGACAGACAGCAAGATGCACAGAACTCTTTGAATTTAATCCTTCTCCCACTGAATTTAAGGAGACTCCTTTTTATTGTTACTTATCGCATGCATAGTGAGCGTACCATTAATTGCTGTACATTTTAGGAAGCCCTTTCATCGTGCCTTACTAGTAACCAGCAAAATCATGAAAAGCATAAATTAATAAAATAACACGTCCAACAGAAAAAAAAAGATGCAAAAGAAAATATCCTTTTTCAAAGGTTATTTGCAAAATAAACATTGCAAAATGTTCTAAGACAGTCTTGATTTTCATACAAAAATAAGCATTAAATTGTATATTTTGGACTTTGGACTGTTTTAAAGAAAGTAAGACTTTTCTGTGCTACCTTTGGCAGCTGTTCTCTGTTAGCCTACCTCCATTCCAAACATCAGTGGAATTTAGTGAATGATTAGAAAATCTGATATTAAGCTGGCAACTAGTGTTGATTCAAGAATCAAATCGAGAGATGGTGTCAGGGCAGAAAACAAAGGTCTGTTCCTGACCGTGCCTCTGACTTCGTGTATAGGCTTAGACAGTTATTTCATATCCCTGTCCCTGTGTCTTCATTTCTAAAATACAGATGATAATGCCAGGGAAGAGTTTTCTGAGGCTAATTTAGTATTTGTATAGATGACTCAAAATTGCTGTTCTAAAGAAGTACAGAATTTTAATTTTAATGTGATTAGATTAAAGCAGCATGAGAGATATAGATAATGAACTGGTTACTGAATTTCTCTGAGTTATCTTGAAGAGGAGGTCTAGCTCATTAGTGCTTGTCTAGCTATAATCCTCCCAAAGGATGTCCCAAACAGTCACTCACCAATCTTTATTTTTCAGAGGATTATCAACAGCTAATAGAAGACATTGTTCGAGATGGACGATTATATGCTTCAGAAAATCACCAAGAAATTCTAAAAGTAAGAAAATTCTGCTCTGAGGCTGACCAAGAATTCCTTTTGTTATATATTTTCCCAAGGTAGTTCTCATTACCCTGATAGGCTCATAACAATTAAGCCTCAATTGTGATGCCCAATTGTGATGCTTTTTCTTCTGAGATTTGTGCTGGTATTTGCAGTAGTACAAAATCATATCATACAAAATCATGTCTATAAGCATGGACACAACCAAAAAAAATGTAAGAACGTCCGATCTACTCAGCACCATAGAGCTGTTTAGCAGTCAGTATCAGCAGCTTAGCAAAGTATGTGGGCACAGCTTTAAAGGACTGCCTGTGCTCTTAAAGCTGGGCACGTGTATGTCCTTTGCTGAATCAGGACCTAAATGAAACGCATGCCAACAGAACTGTATGTTAGAAAAATCAGTCAGCCAAGAATGGAGAAACTATTGTTTGAAGAGCCTTCTTCAGCCTCCCTCTAGCATGTGTTTAAATGAGTCATTAAATTAGAATTTCCTGTGCATAAAAAATGTATCTACCTAAGCCACTGTCTTGCCTCAACAAGACATAAACATAACATAGCATCGTAGGCTGCTGGTGAAATTATTTTTAAAAGGCACAAGCAACAAATTGGGGGGAAATGTAGAGAAAGGCTGCTGGGCTGTTACCTATAATTAAAAAAAAACCCAACCAAACAAAAAAGCTTGTTCAGAAGACCAAATTCAACCTTGTTAGTGTATGGTTTGGAAAGAGGGAAACTGATTAACACCCACTCCCACCGGGCACCCAGCCCCAACCCCATGAGTATTGGGTCACTCAGGTCTTGACTCCCACATGTGAGGTCCGGCAGGGGCTCGGTGAGGCTCTGACTCAAGGTTCACGAGAGGGCAGGATAAGGTCCTCGCAGAGCTCAGTGTTGCTGAAGACCAGCTTTCTCCTTCATGGAGGGAAGGCTCCTGGAAGGGCAGGAGGAGACATTAGCAATGCTAATACCTACCTTATACAGCCAGTTTGTGGTTAACCCAGCAGCTATATGCTCAATTTACTACCTTCGAGGAACACTAATTGCAAAAAACCAGAGAGCACGGTAAAACATGTCAGCAGCATAAATCTCCGCAGGCAACATGGGGTACAGCTCCCTTACACTGCTTTACCTGGGATGGCATTTTGAAAAAAAAAATCTATATGATTGATTGTTGTTCATTAATTTTGAAGCTGTACAGAAACTAAGTCCACCCACTGCTCGTGTCTAACGTCTATGTTGTCTCCCCTAGGACAAGAAACTGATCAAAGCTCTCTTTGATGTCCTGGCACACCCACAGAACTATTTCAAGTACACAGCACAAGAGTCAAAAGAGATGTTTCCAAGATCATTTATAAAGCTACTGCGCTCAAAAGTTTCCAGATTTCTACGACCATACAAATAAGTCTAGTGGTATTCAATTTGGGGTTACTTTGCATTCTTGTCAAATATTGTATTTYCTCCATAGTAGAAACATTTGCTGATTTGAAGGCTCTTTTTTGCAGTCTTTATTTTCAATTGTATATTGAAGAATACCTATAATGTTTTATAATTGTTAAAAGCCAATGTTCTGAATGGAATTTTTACTACAAAGAAAAATAATTGTGGATCATTGAGTGCATCTAGTTAAAGATCCAAAGTTGTGTCTGCACTAGTGTGTCTTCACTTTCCATTTGAAATTACATTTCGTAGAAAATATTCTTTCTAGCTTTTTATTTTCCAGGAAAAAAAGGTTCTTCAAAGCACAGAAGGGAACTATTCAAATCCAATTAAACTACCTGCAGATAAGTCCTGTTGTAGAAAGAAGTATGTAGTATAAATAATATTTGGATTTTGAATTGCACTTGAACTTTATATTTGAATCTTTAGAAGAAAACAAAACAATCTAAATTTTGTTATTTCTCCTTTGTGGTTTAGTGGAACCGTTATTCAACTAGAAATCAAAAGGGAAGAAAAGAAAGGGGAAAAAAAGAGACAGATGTATAATTTTGTTTTATGAATTACATAAGATTGAGTCCCATGCCCCAACATTTTATCTGTCCTCTTCTAAACTTCTTCAGAGGTTTACCACTATCTACTATTTTCTTGAAACTGATGTAGCTATGGAGTTTTATACACCAATTGGTCCCTTTGAAGGCATTTACAATAGGATAGATGAGAAATGAACAACAATAGCAAAAGTAATAGTCTGGTTTTCTTTGCGTTAATAGAGCATCTAATTAAGTACAATATATAAATATATAAATATATACTTCTATTTGTGGGTACATTAGTAATGTTATCTTTAGTTACTGTAAATATTATTCATGCTTAAATCTTTACTCCCCCACACACTGTTTACTCATATCTATTTGTAACTTCGCTTAGATGATTAAATGACTTCTCCAAGTGCTTGTCACTTCTGTTAACACCAAACTGAAGCCTTTTGGAGTTTTATAATACTGGATAATGTTTTTTTCTTGGACAATCTCTTTCAGCATACATTATTCCAGGAAGAATAACATCAGTTAAGATGCAGCTGCTCTCCAGTATCTTGGTCAGTAAAGGGTCAGTTATTGCCGCTTCTTTGGGCACCCCTCATACCCTGGCCAGGAGGTACCTGGAGGACAGCACACTTGAGAGGAGCTCAGTCTTTAAGTGAGATCTGTCCTCCATAAAACACTGTGAACGTGCCTCCATCAGGTGCCCWAACTCTACACAGGGAGGGTGGGGGGAATGGGACACAGTTTTGCAGCCTGCTTTGAAGACGTGGAGGGCAGGTCCTGCAGCCTTTGGAGACCCAGCGCTCCCTTTTACTACCCCTTTGCAGCCGCGGCACACACCAGTCTCAGGCGACTCTCCAGCTGCCCAGACCCCACACCAGAGAGCACAGCCTCATGGTCTCCTTCCTCCATGGGCGACAGGTAGCTGGTGGGTAAGACGATGATAAATCCTGTGTTCCCTCCTGTTCCTTGGCACAGGAGTGAATTTCAGTGAGAGAGTGGACTGTTTTTATTAGCATTGCAGTCTCTTTATTTTTAAGTCCCTTCCTCTTATATACCACTTCCCCTTTGATCCTACAATTTTATTACACGTGGAAATTAACCATCGTGCCAACATCCTCTCAGGAAAAGGCTAACATAAAGAGACAGGTTTGCTTTACTGCATTTTTGGGGGGATGCTCTCAAAGGCTTACATTTAAGTATGTTTATAGCTAACTTTTTATGCCTTTTATGTCTTTGTTTAAAATTATGCTTAAATTATATTTAAGTTGTTTTCTGTTGGCTACAAGTGGTTGAATATTCCATTTCTAAGAGACTCCTTTAATAGTGTATTGAGTTTTTCCACTTAGCCATCCGGTATTTTTGCTTGCCTTCTTTCCTTTTCTGTTGAAGAGCATAAATTTTTTCTTTCTGTGCCTAAACAGTTTCAGCTCACAGTCTAACAAATCTGTTCTTTCACTTGTGGATCTTAGTCCTTTGAAGAGCTTTTGTTTTAAAAAATATATTTACATAGTTTAACCCATGTTTCAAAATGTAACATCTCCATGAAAGTCTTTTTTTAAAGGCTGTTAAACCTAATTTTTTTGTGGCGATGTTGAAACTACTTTTATTATATATTCACTGTGGGTTACTAAAGGTGACCTTCGAAGGAGAACATATCATCACTCCTAGATTCAGTGTATTCATGGAATGAAAAAAATAGAACTACATGTGTTTTTTTCTTAACAGAAGTTATTTGTAGAAAAAATGAATCTTTAAAAAGCAGGAATCTTTTTAGATACTCAGTCATGTATAAGTCTGTAGCTAAAAAACACTTCAACTAAACTTAGTATTTCAAAGTCTGATAGGTTATCCAGAATGATTTGGTGAGGATTACAGCCCTCCTACTGACAAATATTGGGAAATTGTTTAGAATTCTCAACCGAAGTCACAAAATTTAACAAAAAAAAAAAAACTTCTTCATTTCCTGAAGGATGAACAATGATCGTTAAAATGGCACACTTCAGTAAGAGAAGTTTGGAGCCTGATGCTGAGCAGTGGCTTTAGTAAAATGTCTGCTAAAATTTCTGGTTAGCAGCTCGCAAGTTTGGTCATAATGTCACTGTAAATAGTGGTGACATGTAGGACAAACTTTCTTTTTGGGACAGAGCTGCAAGTCACTGCTGTACATGTCCAGAAACCGCTGGCAGCACCGTAACTTGCTTCAGGTTCTCAGCCAAGGAGGGGGATCCCAGGGCCAGACAGTGCCTGCAGGAGGGACCTGTCCTGGCTGTGGCCACGGTTGGGGGAACACGGGCACAGCTGCACACCACGACTATAGGACTAGCCACACTTAGGCTGGGACAGCTCGCCCCAGCTTACAACCACACTAGACAAAACTGGTGCTTTGCCTAGTTCATCCTGACRGGCAAGGTGGGAGGTTTGGGTTGGCCCGTATTCCCCAGAGCCATGTCAGGGCAGGGACTCTGCAGGCAGGACTGGGCGCTCAGTGACTTCTCCTGTAGCAAAAGCAGATTTTGTGTTGTTATGCTTTTTCTCTGAGAGCAAAGAAAGAAAGAGAATAATTTGGCCTTCATAAGTATATAGTGAAATGCTTCTGAATACATGGGGGTTTCTTATGTGATATATTTAGAAAACAGTCAGGTTTTGAATGTTGACAGCTCTGCACAGAAATGCCATTGGATGTGCAAATTTCTAATAAAATAAGTAATGACAAAGGGTATGGAAGACTAAGCAAATTTCAGTTGAAATATGCTGATTTTTACGACCACATAATTTTTACATCAGCACTAGAAGTAAAGAAATGCTTTGAAGAATTCCATCCAAAAGTATCTTATCAATTTCAGAAGGGCATAAGGATTCTTCACACTATATTTATAGTTACAGAAACTGGCATTCACCAAATAGAATAGAGCTGAGCTTCTCATTTGTTAATACAGGTGTCTGATGCTTTCATTGTCAGGATTCTCCTAAAACATGGTTACTATTATAATAACAGTACAACAACAAGGAATGTCGTCTTTGTGGAGAAAACCTACATGGGAATCCAAACCCGTGCAAGGAGAATAGGGCCTCTTTAAGAAAACCAGCTTCATGAAATCAATCAATACATTGCAGAATAGAAAATTTTGTCCTTTACTGTAAACATGAAATGCTGCATTTAAACTTAATCAATAAATACATCCCTGTATTTGGTCTTATAGCATTACGTGTTGTATGCAGGATAGGTGCAACAACATGTTTATGTGCTACTACAGAGAGGTTGAAGAAGCCTAATTTGTGATTGCCTAATTCCACATCACAAACTGAACTTTTTATTTTCAATTTGCAAATGTCTGTATGCTTAAAAGTTGCACCTGTAGCACTTATCATTTTAAGCCTCTCCTCCTGCACTTATTTTTTAGCGAGATGGTGGTGACTCATCCGAAGGTTCTCATGTGCCACCAGACAGCAGCCTGCATACCTGCTGCAAGCCAGCAGAGTGCATCAGAAGTTGCTAAATAATCAAGCCCTAAGGCATCCCACGACAGCGCTTGTTAGTGATTGCTGTGGGCAAAGTGCATGTGCGTGTGTTTGTGTGTGTGTCATTTCAGTACAGGAAGCATCAGGAGTCTGTGTTCAATGGGCCAAATTGCTACCTGCACCTTGCCCGCAATAGCAAGATTTATACTGCCTGAAGATTTAGTTCACTAAAACTTGATATAAAGCTTCTGAAGTCTACTTTCAGACCATTTTTTCCATCTGCCTCCCTCCCTCTGTCATATATTAGCTTTTTACCTAAAGACCAACTTCTGAAAAACTTATTTCCTCACTATGCCTCCTCCATACCATAAAGTTAAATTGCACTGTGCTATGGTCACTGAAGATTGAGTCTAGTCTCATGTTTACTCTTCAAACCTGGCTCTGCAATTTGGTGATAATTGGTACAGTTCTTTTWAGCTGAGCACAGCAAAAGCCCTATGCCTGAACTTCCCAAACTTTAGTGAGCCAAAATATGCATCTGGTTTTCACATCAGATGTATGTCTCCAATAATTATATTTCTGTAGGAACTGCTGCCCTACCAAAAAAAAAAATTGTTTCTTTTTTGTCATGTTTTATTGACATTCTGTATTGACATTCATTTCCTCTGAATATGGAAAATCACAGCATACAAAGCCCTACGAGCAATTCTTGATGGGCAGCCAGCATGTGTGTGTACAGTGTACATTGAAAAGGCTTTAAGTTCCCTTTGGTGAGTCTTTAGTTATTGAAGTAGGGCAGCAGGAAGAATTGCTGAACTTTCAAGAAAACCACCCTGTCCCTGTGCTGAATCTTTGAAAAGATTCGTACTTCATCTGTGAAATTCTTCACTTAATGCATTTTGCTTAACTTTCACCGTAAGTGATGTCTCTTTCTCATTGGTGAGACAAACATACTGGAAAAGGGTTCATCTGCAGAGGATTTTCAGACCTAAAATTTTAAATACAGTTCAAAGACAAACATGTTCTATATGTCTTTGTTGTAACATGTAAAACAACACTGTACCAAAGAAAGAGGGGGAAAAACCATTTAGACTGATCCTTCCCATGCACCAGCTTTATATTATGGTAGGCTTACTGACACCAGTAGATTTACTAAGTTTTAGACTAGCTTAAATAAGCACAGGCTTGGTCACAGAGTTTTCAGGGAGTCTGTGTTTTGATTTGTCAGGTGGTTTCTAAAGAGCACAGCTAATCTGTCATCCTCGGTCCTGTAAGTAGAACAGATGATGCCACATAAACAAGAAACATACTTACAGGCATTAAATTTTCAAAAAAGAAAGTTGAACCCAACCCTGCATCCCTTTGTAAGCCTGCCCAACAGACTTGAATGTGTCAGATCAGTCTTGTCTCTAAAGAACACTGTTTTAATCTTGTAGATAACAATTTTTAATATACTCTTCAGGAGCAAAAGTAGTGGTATGATTCTTACACAGGTACTGCTGACTGGTCTTTGACAGTGCAGATGTCTGGACTCTAAATAGCTTTGAATGCTATTAAAAAAAGAAGCTGGATCAAAATCTTCAGCCAACTGAATTCAGTGGCAAATTTCTCAACCACCTCAGGGGTCTGGATTTTCCCTTTTTTGCATTATGGGAATGAGCAACAGACCCAGTTACTTGTACCCATGTCATGATTTCATAGTTGCATTTTTTTCGTAGTTTAAAGCCACTGTTTGACAGGAATGGTAGTAACTGGAGAAGTTCTATAAACTCTCAATACTTTGAAACTTTAATGAAATAGTTTTCTAGGATAAGAGAATATTGTAAGCACTTGGGAAAAAAAAAAAGACTTTTGTCTCCCATAAGAATTATGGAGGGAGGGAAAAATTTATAGGATAATATAAACTTATTCCTCAGTATCAGACTTGGATTTAGAAGAAGTGTCATGTTTTATCATCACATTTTCCATCTGAATAGAAACATACTGGGAAACAAACTCTTAATGGCAAAAAAACCTGTTATCTAAGTATCTGAATATATACAATTCCTGTTTGTTATTTCATTTATTTATTCTGTTTCATCACTAAGTTTTTAATCTATAAAATTAATATGTAATATACAAGAGTAAAATGTACAGAAGTACCATTAAATGTAATAATTTAAACCATCTGTATTCAGAAAGCAGAGATAACAAGTTTAAACATATACAAACAACTGCAATTCAGTTTTAGCTGAATTTCTCAATATCTAGGAAAAGAAGTGGCTTTGCTTAATTAAACTTTATTTTAATGATTGTGAAAATGTCTTTTTTAGAGTTTTGTTACTTTTTTAATTAAAATTATTTTGTAAATATTGTTTTCTGTGTTTTATACCTTGGAAAGGCCGCTAATTTGCATTGACAGCAGCAGATACTCAACATGATGATTAAAAATCTACTATAGGACACTGGCATGCATGTGGTCAGTAGTGAGATTTATCCTTCTAGATTACTGCTCCTGTTATTTCTGCAGTCTCACTGAGAGGGTTGCTGGGGCAGTTTAACTCACTAATTTTCACAGAATTGACTATCAAGTGTCATTCTGAAGAGCTTACCATTTTCATAACATATAAAGAGTATGTATTTTAAAGTTAGTGCTATGTCTTATTACATCATTAGGATAAGGAACAACATAAAAATCAGAAATAAAAGGGAATTCAAAATATTATGCCCAAATGTAGCATGAAGACAAGGAAGAGTATGGTATATCTGTGCTCCTAGGTGGCAGTGGGAGTGATAAAACTATATATTGGATCTGATCATAGAGTCCTTTGTTGGCAAAACTGTCAGTGAGGTCAGTGAGAGTTTCACCTATGTAAAGTTCATTATGATCCTGTCCATCATTTGTTAAACAAGAATTTCTGGTAAACTAGATTTGGCGAAAAATTACCTGGATGTGTAATACTGGTTTCTGTACTGATTTGCTATGTGTAGATCACTGGGCATGAGTGACATTTTGAACTAAACCCTTGTAAATGCTGCTGAGACTTCTAAGCTTTATTACCTATGTAAATTATGTACAAACAGCTATTTCCATATGAAATGTATCATGATAGTTTAGAGCAAAGATAGTGATAACTGTACAAAATTGGATACTTAGAAAATAAAATACAGTGGTCTAAGCTTTACCAATATTTTAACAATACTGTCAGATTCATAGTAGAAAATGTTGTTGTAAATGTATGTTATAAGAAAATACATATCCTTTTGCCTCTGTATATTAATAGCTTTGTTTTCTATGTCAAAGCTCAAAATGAAGCATGTAATAAAACTTTTGTTAAAATCACTTTCATAATAAACATAAAATGGAATGGATACCCTCTCCTGCCATTTATTCCTGCACATGGAAAAGGGTCTATGCACCAGTCCAACGTAGAAAGGACTCAGAAGAGAACCCATCTTCTTGATTACCTTTATATATTTTGGTCCAGTTCACATCTTTAGACAATGGGGAGCTTTTTCTTTCTCATAGAACAAGTGGAGTTTGTAAGTGGTGGGACACTGAGCTTGTTCCTTCCAGACTTCAAGGAGTGCTTTGCAGAGCAAGAAATCATGGCGAGAGCAAAACAGCACATCACCCACCCCTCCAAGACCTTTAACAATTTCTTAAAATAACTCTGATGTTACTACGTTTATCTCACGCAGGTGCACTTTCCCACACCTCTCTATGGAGGAGCTGCGTCAAACAAGGATAGAAGGTGGAAGAAAGCCGTCTTCTGATGAAGAGGAAACCCAGGCTTGCAACCAAAATGATGATTTAAAGAGAGGACAAAAGCACTCCTTCCTCCTCTTGCTCTGCTGTGGAAAAAGTGCATTTGCCCAGCACCTCCTTGCTGCTGAATGTTAGATATGATAGTTATTAATTGTTATGCAATGCAGAATTAGAAAGCAAGTACAGTTTGTCCATCAGTGGCCTGAGTGACACTCCTGATGTAACGACAGAACCGGATGATGAGAGACTGAATAGAAAATAGAATACCTGTAGTGACAGCAACAGCTCAGCTAAATATGATTTAAATCATCTTTTGCAGTGTAAGAAATGCACATTTTCATTAAGGGCATATAGCATGCTAGACCAGACAGAAAGTACAAATGTTATTAAGTCAGTTGACAAAAAGTGAGATCTGTCATTTAGCAGTGCTTGTTAAGAGATTAACAGTCAGCTGAGCATTGGGAACAGCACAGCAGCCACCTATTGCAGAAAGGGCAGGAGATCCAAGATAGCAGCACAGGGAGTGGTATTCTGTTGATACTTTCACATAAGCACGTTATCTTGTTATCATATGACAGCATGCTCCACTGATTTTATATCTGTTGTAAATGATATAAATACTACCAGCATGACTGATGACTACAGGTGTCAACATGACAGCTTTGAAAGGCATAAAGAGAAAAAAAGCTAAATTCTGACTGGCAGCAAAAAATTAATTACTACCTTTTTCAGCTAATAGCAATCCATTTATGTAACATGGGCAGTTACCCTAATTATGCTCCAAGGAAGTTTTAGCGTCACCTTTATCAGACTACAGATGGTGCCTCAAGATGGAGAACACGTGAGATGGTACCAGTATAGGGGGGGGCCCTGAAGGAGAGTGGAAAGCCTCAGCTGTCTTTACAGCTTTAAAGCTCTAAAGGAGTTTTCTAAGGGAAAGTCAGCTCCAATCAAAGACAGAAGAGCTGAATTCAAAACTCATTGCAAGTCAAATTAAATACTAGTAATGAAGTATCTGCAAACAAATGCAAGAGGTACTGAAAGGTTCAGCAGTCTCAACGATGCGAATTTGAGCACAAGATTCTAGTTTACTGAAATAAGCATTGCTTGGAAAGAACAGCAGTGATCCATTCTTCTTTCAAATCTTTCAATATCTCAACAAGCCCACAAAACATAATTTTAACACTTGGCCTGAAGAACAGCACTCCTGAGTGAACCAGTAGGTAAGTGAAGGCAGATTTGGGACAGATTTACTTCTCTCTGTGTTCAACCACCAACAGTGATTGACTTATGAAAGACACACAGTCCTGTACAATAATAATAAATGGCTATTTTTGCCTCTTAAAAATAATATTAAAATGGACAAAGCCATGGATCACTGACATGTTGTGTAATACATGACTTCTTAATGTTTCCTAATCTTTATATAAGTTGCAAACCACAACTCATTCCTAGAGAGTTTTTAGCAGACATTCTCCTAGCAGAGTGCCTTCTCCTTCTCCGCCTGTTTTATATCACCATGCTTGAACCCTATAGCACATAAAGTTACTGTGGCATTACTCCTGATCGCACCTGAAAGTGAATGGAAGCAGTGCTCCCTTACAGAGCCAGCCCTGCACTTAGACAGTGAGCCCCTTCTCCAATGCAAGCTGAGGCTTTGGCTGGGTACAGACAGGTGTTGCTAGTTTAACTAAATTCCGATGCTTTATTTTCCTCTCCTCCATCTCCTCTCTGTGGTTCAGCTTTTTGTTATAGTGTATGCAGTGGGTTGTTCTGCAGTAGCACATGCAGCATTTGAGTGCTGCTGTGACATACCAGGACACCACTATACTTTGAAGCTCTGAGCTGATGGCCCCACAGTTGTCTGAGCTTTGTGTTGCTCATTATAAAATCATGCTCCCAGCTTCACAGCTGATTGCTATCTCTGCCTCTGCACAGGTTGCAGGTGAGTGCAAAATGCAGTTCATCCTGTTTAGGGGATCCTTGCAGCTAGACGGATGCAGAACCTTCCCAAAAATATATGTATCCAGAGAAGCAGGTACACAAAAGCTATAAACAATCACTGCTGTTTTGATGCTGAAGAATAAAATTATTATAACAGCACCTATTACATTTCAGCACTCAGAGGTACAGCTATGATCAAGTATTTATATTAAATGATGATCCTGTAATCTAGGTCCCTGTCTTAACTTTCCATGTATAAAAGAAGTTCTAGTTTTACTGCTGAGGAAGTTGTTTGCCTGAAAGTAAAGGGCTTCTTTGATGACACAATAAGGCACTTACTGTAAAATCCCCCAGAAATGTGTCTTTTTATCTCTTTTTTTTATTATTATTTTGAGGCTCTCCTCTGTACCTTATATTCCTACCTCTCTTTTGAAACAGTTTCTGTGATATCCTGCCAAAGAGGGAGATTCTAACCTGAAAAAACAGCAAAATGAAGTGGGGAAAGCATACCAGCCCTGTGGCATCAGAGAGTCATAACCGTTTGGAATCAAGCCAGGAACTGCCAGATTCCTGAAACTTTGTAAGGCTCCAGTTGTATTTGCTGAGGGCAAATGCTGCTTCACAGACGCCAGCTCATGACAAATTCCTCTTTTGCTGCTACAGGGCAAGCACTGAACAAGACCCTGAATGAGGCAGTGTAACGTGACCCACGTAAGCTGCCAGCACTGCTGTGACAGAGAGGCACAACAACTGCATGGGTTGGTGCCTCACAAGTAGTGCTGGAAGGCTAAGTCCTCCTAYGTGAGAGTGGGGCTAGTACTGGTAAGTTCAGCCTTGCTGAAATTATCTGCTTTCTTTGCAAATACATATGTAAAGCACACCAATAAAACTTAACAAGCACTTTGCCTGAGTAAGAACTGCATGGTTTAAGCACCATAAACTCGTCATTGTTCCTAAGAAAACAATCAGGATGATATTCTGTGGTAATCTTCTCTTTACAGACTATCTACTAATACCTATTTTTGTAATGAGGGGTTCGCAGTGGTACCCCTGGGTTACCGCCCTGCGACCACAGTTGATCTAAGCCACAGAGGAAGAACAATCGCTCCCAAAAGCCTCACTCTGCAACCTGGCAACTGTGGCAGCAATGCAGGAGCGGTGGGAGGTGGACACTGATCCCTGCACCAGGAAATACTCCTATTATGCAAGAGTAGTGAAAAGTGGGGTAGGCTGGAGGCTTAAAACCACTGGATGCTTTTAGACTGCATTAGCTAATGGTAAGACAAAGTCAGGGAATAGCCTACTGAGAGCTGCTTCTGCATCTCGGAGCCTTAGCTACTCTTCATGCCAGTGAATCTGACTGTGCTTTCATATTACTCAGTTTATCAGCAACAGGTTGACCTGTCCCCAGACTTGCAAAGACGCAACAACTCACCCAAACAGCCTGGAAGCACAGACAGCTGGCCAGCAGCCAGAGCTCCTACCAGAAGTGAGGGGGAAGTGCAACTGAGCAGTGAGAGAGCACCTGCCCACACTTGGTGAAAACAAGGATTATGTAAATCTCATGTCGGAGCAAGAGCACATTCCCTTTGACTCTGGACAGGGCATGTTCAGTGTGGCTCTGCTGAGCAAAGAAATGGACATCTATCCTACTTTTCTTATTTGATCCATTTGGGGGGGAAAAAAACAACTTTTTTTTTTTTTTTTAGGTTATAGTCTCCTTTTAACTTAACTATAAAATATGATGATATATTTTCTGGGAACTTTCTCATTTTTATAGTCACCTGGCAGAAAAGAAGTAAACAAGTAACCTGTTCAAATTAGCACTAGTAAACAGTCCCAAACTTGAGACGTTTGTTTCAGTGAACAAAATTATGCAGCCGTCAAATTGCCAACAGCCTTTTAACTTTATATAGGTGATATGGGCTGTGTAGAAATATATCATGTTGTGTGCATGCAAAATATGCCACAATGTATTGAGTCTATAGCAAAGACAGAGACGAGAGAAAGGTGGCACTGGGAAGTTTTGGGGTTTTTTGCCGAGTAGGCAAGATCCCTCTGAGGATTGGTACGTGATCAAGCTTTCACATTTCACCATACCAGTGCAAAAGCACTACCACAGCCCTCCTCTTTTTCCAAACCACACTGTTAGCAAAAATGTCCATAAACTCAGAGTAGCATGGCAGAAACTAAGGAACACTGGAAATGCAACTATTTTTTTATCTTGTGCTGTTCAATCTGATAGATCTTCTTAGCAACATCCTAGTAAAGCCTTTACGCTGGTAAAGTGTGGGAACACAACCAGAGCATATGGTGAGGCAGAAATAGTCTCAGGCAGAGGAAGATTTGCCTGCCATTTACTATTCAGATATGCAATCTGAGGATTGCGCTAGATCCTCAACTACAGAATGGTGATCTTTAGTTGCAGCACATAAGCATAATTTTTATTCTCTGTGTCTGGCCAAGTTATAGTGACTCTTTGGTATAAGACCTTCCTTCTGAGAACTCTGCGATTATGAGGAGGGAGGGATTGCTGCTCCGGGTACTTACTCTGTATGGGACATCAGTCCAGCAACACAAGACAGGGCAGCAAGCAAAGAGGTATTTCTTGAGAAGGGCATTCATGTATGTTCTCCAGGGACTGAGCTCCATTAATCTGGAGGCTTCTTGACTGGCTACTGAGCCTAAACTCCTATTTCTAGCCCCTAACAGGGTGATCAATAGTTAGTGCAAATCGCATTCCCACAGGTGCAGTCCAGGACCTTTACCGGCTGCTGTTTAACCCCAGGAGTGTAGGACGCCCTGCTTGCCAGGCAAACTCTCTCCCAACGCAGGGCTGTGCTGTGCCGTGCTGCTCCAAGGAACCGATCTGAAATCGGATCCTCGCTTGACCTGAGGATGGGCTGGCAGGAAAAGCCACTTCTGCAATCCCCRGAGCAGGCAATCGGGAGTGGGAAAACACAGCAGGCGTTCCTTGCAGCAGCAGCTCCGGGACAGCACAGCGAAGCTGAACAACGCTGTTCTGTGCTTGGGGCAGCCGAAAGGGGCACACTCCTTCCTGGCTCCCCCTTGCAGCCTTATAAGCCTACCCGAGCTCAGAGCAGCGCTACCCACAAAGGTTAGGGGGCCTCAGGTTAATCTGGGCTAGGCTACTCCTGATCAGATCTGAGCAGGAATGGATTTGGTCAGAAATTTCTTCTAAATGACCAACAAAAATACTGGGGAGCTGCCTCCCTGCTACAGGTGCTTACAAAAAAAACCACACCTGCCTTTTATGCTGACAGATAGTCGCAATATTGAAGAGAGACTCAGATGTCAAAATTCACCTGTCGCATTTACAGAAAACGTTTTAATTCAAGAATTGCTGCACTTGCCACCACCCATCTTCCCTGCACGCAGACAGCGTGTTACTGGAGAGGCCGTTCCCAGTGGCCGTGGCCAGCAGTTGGTCCCAGCCATGCCTCCCACCCCACCCGGACCCATTTCAGGGCCCTATTGCTGCACCCTTCCCGAAAAGCCCAGTAATAGTGAAACACTGGAAAACCTGGCATCACGCTAAGAACGCTATAAAAATAAGTAATTTATTAAAGGTAGAAGAGCCGAGTACAGGCCGCGAGCGCCCACAGGTGTGCCCTCCCCCACGGGGGTCACGCCACCGTGACTGGGGTAAAAGTGCCCAACGGCCTCGCAACGGCCCCCTCGCGCGCGCGCCGCGGCCCCGCCCCGCGCACGCGCAGCGCCCGCCCCTCACCCGGCATGCCCCGGTCCGCGCCCGGCCCGGCGGCCACAGCGGGAGCGGGAGGTGAGGCCGCGCCATGTCCGGGGATGGCGAAGAGGAGCTGCCGGCCTTTGTGGCCCTGCATGGCGCCGCGCTCCGCGCCTCGCGCGTCCCCGCGCGCTACTGGGAGAGCCTGTGCCGCAAGCTGCGCGGCGAGGTGGGTGGTCCCGCGCGCGCCCTCGGCCGTTGGGCGGGGCCGGCGCGCGCCGCGCCCGTTGGGGGTTTCCCGCCACAGGGCTCCCTCAGCGGCTGTTGCCCCCGCGCTGGGTCGGCAGCGGGTCTGCGAGGGGAGGGCGCGGCGGCGTGGGGCGCCCACGGGGGCAGCCCCTTTGCCCCTGCGAGCCGCCATGCGGGGCAGCGCCTCCTTTTCGGGCGAGCTGTTTTTTCCTGCGAGGTGCCCTGTGGGGCAGGCGCCTCTTCCCATCCTGGGGGGGGGGGGAGGCAAAAAAAGGCAAAAAAAAAGCAGAAGGTTGCTCTGCATAAAAGCGTGGAAAAACTTTGTGCTGGCTGTGTTACTGAAGCTGCAGTGTGGGGCTATAAAGATACTACATGTAATGCTCTGTGTGTGTTTGTGATTTATTATGGCCAGCATAAAGCTTGAAAGTGTTTGGGAAGTCCTAGTAGCTGGAGATCATGTATTTATTGGACAGAGGTAATGAATGTGTCGTAAAACCTTCAGCCTTTTTGCCAAAGAGAAATTAAGAAAAGCAGCAGCRATTGTACTAAAGTCAAGATATTGTCAGGTGTTAACATATTACGATTTAGGTTGCTTTTATCTAATCCACTTTTTCCCAGCTCTCTTCAATTCAGCACTGGTCTATCCTGTTCTCAGTTGCTTATAGCTGTGCAGAACAAACTCATTCAACTCGTTTTGCCTATGCGAAAGCTATCTGCCTCAGACCGAGGTATGCAGCAGGCAGTTTTCTGGGAGTACTTTTGGCTGGCTGGTTAGCTCAGTTCTTCCTAATCTGAGCAAAAGCTGTTCAACTCCCCCAGAGAGTGGGAACAGCGGTGGAAGAGCGTTCTGGCCATGGTTACAGCAGTGATAACACAAGCTCTGCTTTGTAGAGCATCTCAGCATGTCTGTGCTCTGTAGGTTTTTATCAGGCCAAATTCTGAGCAACTTGTAAGTCTTTATAAAACCACAACTCATAGACTTAACAAATTAAATTTGGAGGCATTGCCCTTTGTGAAAATTGTTGAGTTCCTCTGCAGTAGTCCTGACCAGGCTGCACACAAACCATCCATGTGCGAGGGCTGGGTAGGTTTCACCTCAAGCTGACACTAGAAGGGCTCCCAACCTGCTCTGAAAGAAATGAAGGGATGAAGAATCCCTTTTTCCCCATGTTTTTAGCAACCTCCTGCTTGTTCCCTGGAGCTGTTTGATGAGAAATGGGACAGTAACTAAGAAGAGAAAAGGGGCCCTTTTGGACAAAGGGCTTGTAAAGGGATAAGCTGGGTTTCGGACTTGCTGTGGTTTTGCATGCAGGCACCCAGCTTCAGTGGTAAAGAAAGCTGTCTTGCATTTGTTGGAGTAAAGAGACCAGGAACTTAGGAGGGAAAGAGAGAGAACCTGAAAGGTACGGGAAGAAAAGGGAACTGGCAAGGGAGTGGAGGAGGCCCTGTGGGAAGCGAGGAGAGAAATAGATGAGACACGATGAGAAGTTTGAGCAGGAAATATAGGACAAGGAGAAGAGACTGTAGCATAACATGCATGTAGAAGTAAAAAGAAGATGCATTTCTAATTATTTGACCACTTTTTTTTCCCCTCTTCCTCACTGTAGTGCTGGGGCAGGAGGGGAGAACAGCAAGTCATGATATAATCTGGCTGTTTATAGCACATATAGTCAAGGAAGGTCTGAATTTATTTCCAGTGCTTTCTAACTGTTGGGTGTCTGACACTGCAGTCTTAATATGTGTGTATTCCAGTTATCAGCATTACAGAAAAAATGTCTATGTCAACTCAAGCATTTGCCCAGGCACAAACCTCTTGTTATACTAGATCTCCCTCAGCAAGAATTGGTATAAATGACTTGGAACACGGGATATCTATTTTCCTGCTTAAATAGGAAGGCAAGAGAAGGGATATATTGGAGCAGGATGAAACAGGAGGCAATATAAATCTAGTAAACAAAAACAACCCCAAAGCTGCAAGCTGTTGCGTTGCCACATACCAATATTAGAAAGCTGAAGGTAGCTGGTAAACCGTGGAGCTACTCTATGGCATAAAGCAGGCTTGGGATGTGTGCGCTGTGGCCAAAATCCTTGCCCAGTACCAACTTTGCCAGGGAGGGAAAGAGAGGAGAGAAGGGCAGAGAGCAGAGTGAGGAAACCCGTAGCCATGATGCTTTCAGGGAGGCCAGGATGGAGACGTGCGGGGTAAGGCGAGTACATGCCCCGTGGTGGCAGAATGCGCCTTTCCCTTGCAGTGGAGGCTTAGCCTGCTCTTGTGCTAACTGCTCGAGTGTGTATGCAGAGAGAGATGTAATGACTTTAATGTGCTTAGGAAGATAAATTAGGCTGCTACTGATGCTTGTCTCTACTGTTGCAGCTTCTAGTGTTTGCCCAGGAGGAGAGCAAAAGGATATGGAGAAGACTGGGAAGTCCAGGGAAAATTAGTGAGGAGCATGGTGGACTGGGATGAGCTCTTGGGGAGGTAAATTCAGAGCTACAATACTTTGCTTAGAACTGTATTATTTGGAGAGGCTGGAGGAGCAGCAATAAAGACAGTGAAGGAGGTGTAGGGAAAAGATGAAAATGTTTTGGCAGTCTAGGAGAAGAATAACTTGGAAAAAAAAAAAAAACAACAGGGAAACAGAGCATAGGATGAGTTCCTTTGCCTCACATGTGAGGAATTCTTCRTTTGTCTTGACCTGTTAGCAAAGACAAAATTTTCTAGCATGTAGAACTTGGAAAACTTGCATCCACCATGCAGATAAAAATCTTTTCTCTTACATTGTACCTCTGCAACCCAACCCAAGCAGCTGTTTTCCAACACACTCTTCAGCGCTCATAGTAAATGCACCCTCCCTCTTATGTGTATGMTAAAGCCTGCAAGGAAAGTGGAGGGTTTGTTTTCATTTACCTCGAGATTTGCTGGAGCAGGTTTCCTTTCAAGAGCATGATGTAAGCTGTGAATTAAATTGGATTGATAATTCAAAACATGGCATATCCACTAGATCAAGAAATATGCTTTAAAAAAAACCTTTTGCATTTAGCATTCAGTTTCTCTGTTGGGGAGCAAAACTTTCTGAGTATCTGGCAAAAACTGGCAAAATGTATACGAGTGTAATAATTTATTAAGAGAGCCTAAAATTCTATTTCCAGTATAGTGTGTGTGTGTGGGGGGGGGGTGTCTGCAGAAGGCTTCTATAGTCTGGTTAGTAACCTGTACTTGTATGACTTTATAAGCCTGGGAAATACAGTGCCTACTCTAATTTTATCCATAATAATTTTTCTATTCCAGCCATGTTACATGATGTAGCCAGGCTTCTGTGTCCTGCAGCAAAGGTTTTTGTGGCTCTGAGACGGAGCTGACAAATGACTACTTACAGTGTTGTTCCAGTTAGAAATGGAGGCTCCTAGTTAATTTTTAGGAGTGTGGCATGATCAATACTAATACCCATATTTTTCCAGGTCAGAGGAGGTCAGGCTGTTGTTCGCAGGCCTTCAAAGCATTTGGAAATGTGCCTAGCAGGAATTTGCTGAGGATGCATGCACATGGCGTAATTGTCATCATGACATTGGCCTGCTCTGTGTATTGCATTCACTTCATGCAGTAGGTCTGTTACACAGGAACTGCACCTGAGTATGGAGTGGCTTTTGCCTGCCATGGTGTTTAATACTCCTCTGTTATGAGACTGATAGAGAATCAAAGGCAGTAATTTTGCCCAGCCATGTTTTACTTGCAATATTTGTGCCACCAAAATGTGTTGCTTCCGGTTCTCTGTCTTCCAGAGGTTGTTACATATCTCCAGAAGTACACTGTGGGGGAGTAGTTCATGTGAGCTCTCCCTGCTCTGCTTCAAGCAAAAGTTTATACCTTTTAAATTAGTGGTTTGATCTTATCCAGCTGATTTTTGTGTTAAGCAGTTTATGATGCCTTTAAGGGAGCTGCTTACTTAGTAGGGTCATGAGTGACTGCTTCTCTCAAAGGGTGGGAGGTGGAGAGGAGGGCAGCAGTGTCTTCCACCACTCTGCTCCATCCAGATGCTGCTGCTGGCCAGACACTTCTACCCAAGCAGTTCATTCACTACTCAAGTATTTGTTATCAATTTTCAATTTAGGAAACAAAAAAAAAAAATCAAAAAAGTCACTTTGAAGGCAGCCTCAGACTGCTGCTCTGAGAAGTGTGAATTGCTTCAGATGAAGAAACCTATTGACACTTAATTCACTTCAAGGCTGTCATTTTTTAGGGAGGAAATATTTTTAGCATAATTCTGCAGGAAAAAGTATTAAAAGCAGAGATTACCTGCTAAATGCAACTGCTGCAGTCTCATGCAACTGGTGTCTGTAGGAGGGAGAGACTGCAACATTGGCTTAGAGGATTTGGAGGCTGTTTTGCTTAAGTGTTCATATGTAATGAAACATAAAACCAACAGCTTCCTTTATTCGTAGAAGCACTTGATCTAACATTCATTGGGGTTGTTTGGTAAACGGGTGGAGCCTGTGGCAAGTGAAGGCTAATCCCTGAGTCAGCAGCTGGCTGATCTCATACCTGTGCCCATCCAACTACTTAACACTTTGCTTTAAGTATAGGAAACGCACAAAGTGCCTCACTAGCACATGTCGAGTGGGCTCTAATGAATCACGCTTGCAGTTTTAAATTTCTAATGATTGCCAGTCACTTAGCTGCTGTTTGTCCTGCTGTCTACTGAGCTTGATCGGGAAAGCAGCTCTTAATCTAGCAGCAGGAGCAGTGAAGCATCGCTTGAGGGTGGAGTGGAACATGTGTGCCCTGGTGCACTCTTTTGCTGCCTGCCGTTTTCCAGGATTAGCACCTGTGCAGTGAGCCATGTCAGGGAGCAGGTCCAGCAGAGAGCTAACCTGACGAAAATAAATTGTGAGCGCCGCTGGCAGCTGCCCGAGGAGGGACTCTTCCTTTTGCTGGGCCCTGCCTGCAGTTAAATCAGCTTAGAAGGACTGTGAATTGTGCAGGCAACTGAGCAGAGATTTACAGAAGTGTTCGTGGCTCCTGTTATAACAGCAAGAGGTTGTAATATTGCTTACTGTTGAACCATGGTATGCTCTTCTAGCAAAACTGAAAAAGTAGGAGCAAATAAGAATTTCTAGCTGTTTTGGTGCCTGCTGAAGTGGGTGATGTTACACTTATTTTTAAAAACTAGAAATAAATTTATGTTTAATCTCCCGTGAGGTAGCTTTGCAAACAATAATTTTCTTTACCCTATGAAAGGTGCGTATGTGGAGTTAGCCAACACATTGTGGGCATTTCCTTTTCCTGCCCCCCCCACCCCCCAGCCCAAAGGAAAATACCATCCCCTGTTCCTAAGAAGGGAATTTCAGGTACTTCTCCCTTTGGATTTGGAATGTGATACTGTGCTGTAGCTTAAAATCTGAAGCAGGTGTTCCTCCCTTCCCCTTGCGACCTGTCTTTCGGCAGTTATCTGCTTTGTCTGGTTGGCCTTTCTTTACAAATGGTGAATCGATTTCCTTGCCCTCCTACTGGAGTTTAGCAGAAATAACTATTCTGAAGCAGCGCTCTCTTGGAAGGAACAAATAAAATCTTGTTGCTACCTCTGTGCTTTTACATCGACTATGTTGTCAATGTCTAGAAGTAATGACTTGCCCTAATGTAGCGTCAGAGGTTAGGTACGCCCAGGCTTGACATGGTAAGCCAGTTGCTCCTGAGGTTACACTTCTGTTTCTCTCCCCCTCCCTACTACTTTCTAGTGAAATTGAGACGTGTGTTTTGGGGAAGCGTGATGCCTCTTTAAGAACTACCAAACTAGGACTACTGATTTGTCTGCTTCTGCCTCATTACGTAGTGTGTGAGTGACTTTTCAAATCCTTTTATAGGGAGTTATTTTTCTAAGTCTTTTGAAACTTCAGAATGCATTTTTTTTCTTCTTAAAAGCACACCTCAACCTTGAAATCACAAAAGTTGATACATTTCAGCAAGGTCTTACTTCTACAGAGAATTTACAAGCTCTCCATTTGGCAAGGTTTTGGGCAGAAGAGAAACTTGTGTAGTGACCTACTTGATTTGTAATCAGGATGTTATATCTAGAGTAGGAAACATTGAGAACAAACCTCTTTCAGCATATTGATAGAGGTAAGTGCATAGATCTTAATTTGCAGCAGTATAAGCAATCTCCCAACTCATCTAGAGATAAGTGAACATACCTTGAATAAGAAAAAAGAGAAAAGGGGGGAAAACATACTGGGAATTCTTAATTGCTTCAGAGCTCAGTTGGTAAAAGCTCTTCTTTTTTCCTCTAAGGGCCTTAATACATTTCAGCATAGGGCGGAGCCTGGGTAACAGCTGGATTTGTTGAGCTTTACGTGCCATAATACGAGACTATGTATTTGCAAGACTTAAGTTGTTGATTTTAGTAAAGTTGAGCAAAGACCTTCTCTTTTCAGCTTCTGAAAGAGGGATTAGTAGGCCATCACCAATAGATCCATTGGTACCAAAGAAACCAATAAATCTTCCTGCTAATATTAACTAAAGAAATTTCCCAAGCAAACAGTTCTATTAAAACATGGAAGAATTAATGCTATAATTGATTTATCTGTTAAGTTCAAAGTGCCAAATGGTTATCAGATCGCAAGCCAAAATTATCTACAAGTGCCTTTCAGTATTGAATTATGCATGTCAGGATAGTGCTTCAACTAACTGCTTGCAATTCTGTGCAACTTCCATCTCAGGTATTTGATGCTGGTGACTACTTTGGGATAATGCAAGTAGAAGAGATGGAGGAGGAGGAGGAAGAAGCTGATGAAGAAATGGAAGAACAATGGAAAAAGAAACCAAATCCTGGAAATGAACCTTGTTTCAAAGTTATTGTAACAAATGAGAATGGGCTTCAAGCCTCCAGTCCAAATAGGTGAGCAGTAATTTCAGAACTGTTGTTCAATCTTTGAGTAGCCTCAAACCCTAAAATGATGGCACATATGTACAGTTTGTTTTAAAACTTGTTTGATCCCATTCAGAAATCCCCTTTGTCTCTTTTCTTACTATAAAAGATAGCTGCCTATTTCAATAAGCATAAATAATCTGCATGCTATGAGGCATATGTTGCAAAGAGTATTTGTGGTGCAAGTATCTTATGTTATTCCTTTTTAAAACATGCAGGAGGATGCTTAGAAATCAGCTTTAATAAACTGATGGAGAAAATGGGCAAAGGGCAAACTTGAAATGAATTGCTCAGAAATAATATCAAAACTTTGTATCTGTCAGTTGGTGTGCCCTTGGGAAGAAGAATTGTCCTCCACAAATCTCTGATGGTGAGATGAAGCTTAAACTCTTCTGGAGCTCTAAACACAATTCTGCTCAGTTCTATAAAATTTCTTTTGCCAGATCTTTCATTTTTTTTAGATTTTAGATTGTTAGATTTTGTGGGTTTAGCTAAAGTTAGCCTTGATGAGTAAAAACAATGTAGAGCGTAGATATCCACCTTTACATACCAGCTTTAACCTAAGTCATTGTCTTTCTAAATCTGAGAACAAACTTAAATTATGAACTTCAAAACACCTCCTGCAGTAAGCATGGGCATCCTTGCAGCATTCAGATGTGTATGAATGTAGGAGCAGAACATTAACGCATCTGTTTGCTAACTGGAATCTGAACCAGATTTCTGAAAACCTTCCCCTTAGCACTCTCTGGACTCTTTAATTTCAAAATTAAATGAAATTTCTTCTTTATACGGAATCTGAGATATGATAATTAGTCAAGGATATTCAATGTACATGAGAGGGGACTTGCTTTTAACTTTCTAAAGTGTGTTTTTTGTGTTGTTTCCACCTCTCCCCACCCTTTATGTAGAATTCATTTTTTTTCTTCGATTTAGTTCAGTAAGAGGATAAAACCAAAATGTGGAGAACTCTTCTGTTTAAATAACTGTGCTTTTGCTGTAAACATCATGCAGCCTAAATGAGGGTTGGCTTTCCAGTTGTGTATGGTTTTGTTTAGTTTTAGCTTGGCARTTCTTTTAAAACAATACATCTTTTTCTAAAAAGACCTGAGAGCCAAACAAAAACAAAAACCTTTTTTTTCTTTTTTCCTTTTTTTTTTTTTAATAGGCAAGTAGTATAGGCTTGTGATGATCAGACCTCTCCACCTAGTTTTACAGATAACTGTAGATGTCACAGAACTCGTCACTAATGAGATATGCGAATATTGTTGCAGAATAATATAGTGTTTTTCTTCTTCAGGCAAGAGTTTCAGGTTGATGCAGTGGAGGTGATAATGACCAAAGGGAAGAAACTCTTGTGTCCCAGGATATTAAAGCAAACTGGGGTTACAAACTGAGTGCTCTGCTCTGTGTTTGCACCTCATCTTCATGGAAATAGTAACTAATGTACAATTCATTTTCTAGAACAAAAACAAAGTCTAAATTAAGTCACAATGTTATTGCTAGGAGGTTGTTCTCATCCTTTTGTGTCGCAGTGTACACTCTAGGAGTTGGTTTGGGAGTAGGAAAAGAAATAGTTGTCAGGCTGTGTACAAGGAAATGTAGCCCTTATTCACAGGAGCCGTTGGCTGTGTACATGTAAAAATATATTGTTGTAATGCTACTGAAATCTCTTTAAGCATTTTCCTGATCGACCATGCCTGGACGTACCGTGTTGAACATGCCCATCAGCAGCTGCTTCACGTACCCGGGTTACTTCACAGAATGGCAAATCTCATGGGAATTGACTTTCATGGAGAGATCCCAGATGAGGGCAGTATTGAGCAAGTGCTGCAGGAAATGTGGAAATACAATCAGACCTACCAGCTTTCTCAAGGGGTAAGTCTCTGAAGCTTAATTACTAGGATGCTAAACAGTTCTAAGTGATCCTGCGTGAAGACATTCCAATACATGGCTATTAACAAAAAAGTGCCTCTTTAATGTAAAAAAAGTTCCTTTACTGACATTTCAGAACAAACTTCTACTTGGAAGGAGAGCAAGTGCCTTGTAGAGCTAAAATGCGCAATGGTTTGCTACCAACTTTCTAATAAGAACTTAAAAGTATTCCTCTTAGCTTTGAGGGKTTTTTTTGTTTTGTTTTTTGATAGAGGGGAAGAGCATGATGCAAAGGGAGAGGGCTAGAAAGGGAAGATCTGCTTGTGTGTTGTGGGTTTGGGCTTTTTTCCTTCTCTTGAAACTTTCTCATAATGGAGGAAAGAATCCCACTTGAATCAACGGTCTCACATAAAAGTGTGTCTGTCAGCAGCCATGCTCACAGCCTTCCTCATCTGTATGGAGTGCTGTACATACCAAGGGTGTATTTCTGTTGTCAAATAACTTAGCTTCCTAGTTTGTATTTGGCAGCAGCTGATTGCGCACACCGTGTAAATGTTAGTTCACCCTCAGGCTCTTCTGATGTTAAACAGCTAGCTTCAAAACAGAGACTGTGTTTCTGGGGATAGCTTACCCCAGGAGCTGCTACCTGTAGCAGCTGTTTTACGAGAAGCTCACCCTGAGCAGTGTGAGCATGACCAACCTGCTCCATTTAGCTCCGCAGCCCAAGATTGCAACACACACCTCTATCAGTGTAGGTGTCGGCTTACTTCAGGGTAGTATCAGACCTGAAAAATCCCTGTGAAAGGGATTCATTGTGGCTGCTTCCTTTGTTTATTCTGTAAGTAAAAGGGAGATCTGAACAGTGCCTCTCAGTCTTTCTGCCCTGTGCCTTTGTTTCCCATCTTGTTGTTATGAATAGCTCATGAATCATGTGGGATTACCTGGGCTACCAGCTGAAAAGTGCTTCCCTAGAAAATGATTCATTCAACCTGTAGCTGAACCTGGCGTCTGTTCCCCCTTCTGGCACTGGACTGCTTGAAGAGCTTAAGTCAGTTGCAGCTCCTCCATTTCCTCCTCTCAGTGCCTCCATTTCTGCATCTGTAAAAGACTGGCAGTAGTGTTACCAGGAAACTTGAGCTTTATTCATTTAGTCGTGATTTTATCATGAGAAGTGTTGCAGGAAGGTGTGGTTTGGTGATGCAGCCCCAACAGTCTCTTGGCCAGCTGTTGCTGCAGGGGCAGGTTCTGTTCTTGTCCCATCCTGCAGCTGTATACCTCAAACTCCTCCTCACTGCAAACTGGTACTGATAGAAACTGAAGGAAAACTAACCCTACAAAAAAAGAAACAAAAAACAAACAAACAAAAAAAATAACAAGCAGCCTTCCACTGGTTTAGCTCCCTGAACTGGCTTGTTTGGTGCAGGGGAAGTGGCTCTGGTAAGCAGTAGCGCTAGCCGAAGAAAGAAAATGGGAATGTGCAGCTGGGGTGGGAACAGGCTTGTCTGCTTTCACGGTGGCTGGAGGCTAGGCTGGCTTAGCCTCAGACTTGCCGAGATGGGAGTGTCATTTTCTACTTAACACCTGCTCACAGTCTTGGCTGGAGTGGGAAACGGAGAAGAGTTSCAGGGTGTACTGCCAGTGCCTTCTGTCTTGCAGTGCTCTTTCAGCAATTGATAATGTGYGCGGTGTCTCGCTTCTCCTCTTACAGACTGCGGAGGAGAAGGTTCCTGTCTGGTACATTATGGATGAATTTGGATCACGTATTCAGCATTCAGATCAGCCTAGCTTTGCAACAGCACCTTTGTTTTATATGCCTCAACAAATTGCTTACACTCTTCTCTGGCCTTTGAGAGACCTTGAAACTGGTGGTAAGCATGTCTGTCATGTATGTTTCTTTTCATCCCCACAACAGAAAATAGGTCATATTCTTATAAATCATGAGCTCTAAAATATGTTCTCACAGCGCAACAAATGTTTTAAGACTAAAATGACTGCATGTTTGTAATACTATGGAATTAAAAAGTTCTATCTTGTGTTTCTAGCACCGTAGCTTATGTGAGATGGAGGCCTTTATCTGTCCAAAAATGTTAGTAATATTTTACTGTCAGAGAACTTGAGTCTTGCATCACTGTTCTAATATAACCACTGATTCAGACATCTGAGTGTTTTTATTTATTTATTTATTTATTTATTTTTTAACTTCCTCAAAACATCTGTTTGTAGTTTGGAGTCACAAAGTCACAAAGCCACTTGCTCAAAGTTGGGCAATGCCAGACTAACCATTTGTTCTTGTAACCTTGTTTGGGGCCTCCCTTATGTGCCCATCATGTAGAAGGGATACTAGTTATGTGACTAAACTGTCATAAGCTGGCTGGCCTCAGACTAAATTTTGCAACCCAAATAATACCCCTTTTTAATGTAGTCCTTTTTAATTCTGTCTAATTTTGCATTTAAATCACAAAAGTTGTGATATTATTCACTGTCAAGCTGTCATTTGTGTGATGTGGCACAAGGAAGACTTTCAGTGGAAAATGAAAGGCAGTTCCTAACAGATTCTTATTTTGCCACAGATGAAGTGACTCGTGACTATGCTCATGGGGAAACCGATCGTTTAATCAGGAAATGTGTCTTGTTACCATGGGTGCCTACTGAAGTGTTGGACATAAACTGTTTTACCCCAGAGCCATCAGATGAGCATTACCAGGTATAATTTTAACAAGTCTCTTATTTTCTCTCTTAAGAAGAGACAGCATGTGAGAACATTGCAAATGCGCTGATTTTGCTTCTTTTTTTGGCTTAAAGATTGATAGGAGTATTAGGTGTTAACTAAAAGCTAAATCATTTCAAATAAAGCATGGTGAAACAAGAAATATCTTATGCATAATATATAACTGTTCCAAAACTGAAGCAACACAAACCATCTCTGTTATGTGTTTTATCTTTTTTTTGTTGCAAGTACTTACACTTTTCAGCCTGGTTACGCATTTAACGTTGTGATTTAGAACCATTAAACATTGGAGCAGAGACAGCATCTTTAATTTGGTGGCCCTGTTAGGAAGTCCTTGTCTGTTCTGTTTATTGCTGAAACTAATGCTGTTTGAAATCTCTACTTTTCGTGAGACAAACCTGTATTAGATTCTTTTTTTTTTTTTTTTTAGAAAAAATAAAGGAGCATGATTCTTGATGCGTAAGAGGACACTGTACTGGCTGCTAACAGCTTTCAAAGTGCAGCTCTTAAAGATGTGTCTATAGCGCCAGTAATCTTATGATGGAGGATGGGCAAAAACTGCTGGATCCAGCTTGTTACTAACAATATCTGGTCAGAAAAGAAGTTAACCTGCTCCTGCCAGATAAAGATATGCCTGGAAAATTGTTAGGCTGTTTTGTAACTTAAGTCAGATTGCTTTCCTGGGATTTTGCATTTTTGGAAGAGGGATAGATGTACTTTGTGTTTACAGATGAGAAACAATAATGCACCCACAGTTCTGGTCTTGCAGATCTTCTCTTGGCAAAAGTGTCTGGATCTTAGATAAGGCAATATTTTACATGGGGTTTTAATTCTGTTTTGGGATGATCAGATTTGGTTAAAGAACTGTGTGTGGCAAATAAGTGAATAATATCCTCCTTTCCCTCCCCTCCTTAAAAATGTGCATCTTCTCAAAGCATTGTCTGTCTTTCTTGTCTCTTCCACTCAGCTGTCCAGAAGAGATGACAGTGAAAACATGATGCAAGTACCAACCAACTGAGCTCTCTTTGACTCAAGAATATTTAGCTGTAGATTAAAGTCATAGGCTGGTGACAGACCAGTGAAAAATAGCTTAGTGCATAGCATAACCTTAAACACTGAAACGAGAAGTCTGGAATGAGATACCATGTTGCTGACATTTCTGCAGCCCATATTTTTGTACACACAAGAGCTGCATGCACAGAAACGTACACACAACTTCAGGGATCTGTTTGCAGCATTTAACATGCAAGCCAGCAATTTTGCAGAGAATTGCAATTGTGTGAAAATGTTACTAAACATATGCAAGTCATACTATTTCAAAATTAACTTTGCTGCTATCTCTTTGCAGTGTCTGCAGCTCAGAATGTTTTACTACTATGTGCAAATAACTACTAGTAGCTAAATTGGCTGTGTTGTTGTTTTTCCTGTAGCTTCCTCTACGTTCTCCTTAGAATAAGAAATGTAACTAGCTGACTTAGCTAATTTTACAGGATCACAGAATGGTTGAGGTTGGAAGGGACCTCTGGAGATCATCTAGTCCAACCCCCCTGCTCAAGCAGGGTCACCTAGAGCACATTGCACAGGATTG